>NC_057794.1:522092503-522348761 GCF_018294505.1 Triticum aestivum
AAGACACATGTGCCAAAGAAAAGCTTTTTGTGCATTCTCTCAAGAAAAGTAAATGAAGTAATAGCATACAGATACCCCTAACGTAAAACTGGAGAGGCTTGAACTTCTAACCGTTACTGGTCCATCCTGCTGGTCAGAAAACAAACCCAGGAAGAACACTAGGTATACTGACATAACTGTAATGAATATTGCATGGACATTGGACATGCCCCTAGATCCCGCAAAAAAAGTGAACATGCCCCTAGAACATAAAAGAGTCATAAAAATTATGCATAACAAAGGAGGGAGTTAGATATTACTCCCTCCATCCCATAATATAAGAGCGTTTTTATATTATGGGACGGAGGGAGTAAGTTGTAAAATTAATCTCACCTGTTGTTCCATTAGATCTTTTGCATCTTGTTAAGAGAAGCATAACCTTTGAAGTTAAATGAACCGATAATGCGCGTGAAATCATAGGCCTGAGCTAGCAAACACAAATAGTGTTATGTGATAGTACATAAACTGTTACAATGATTTGAGTTCAGGTATGATAGATGTACTTAGGACTGTGATATTTGTCAACTGTGTGGCAGATTGCAAAACTACCACACGACCCCCTCCTCTCGAACGAATCACTCCCTTCGATCCTACCTCCTCTCGCGGGCTCCTCTTGATTCTGGGCTGCCAGCCTTTGATCCCACCTCCCCTCGAACAAAGCAACTCTTAGTTTGCGGGGTCCACCCGATTTTTTGGGCAGTCAGCTGTTTAAAAATAGGCGAAAAAATGGAACAAATGGGGATCGAACCTACACTGTCACATATACATAATGTAATGACATCCAGCTGTGCTAGCCACCTTTATTGATTAGGTTCAATCTACATGCCAGATGTATCTACTTGAGACGAGATTAAACAAAAAAAAAGACAACCAACAGTAACTGAAAATCCAAAACACCAGCCTCATTTGGTTGGGTTTTAGGACTATGCATTCTAGTTTCATCTTTTTTTTTCTGCATGTTACATATCGATTCACACGGTTCACAAACCCGGAAGTCCCCTTCCTCCTTTTCAGATGCAAATTACCACGGTGTTTGCACTTAAGTTATCAGAAATGAGGGGCATATATTACCATACTATTTACATAGAAATTATCGGGGTATATTCGTAAACAATGTTTTCCCTTTGTCAAATGTTACTGTGGTGACTGTTACCGCAGTGTTTGCACTAAATTGTCAGATATGTGGTTCGTATATTACCGTGCTATTTTCACATAAATTACCGGGGTACAGTTTTCAGTAACTTTTTCCCCTTTGGACAAAGTTACCGCGATGCTTGTACATAAACTATCCACTATGCGGTTTCTTATATTACCGTGTCATTTTCACATAAGTACCGGGGTATGGTTTTTCAATAACTTTTTTCCTTTGGTCAAAGTTACCGTAGTGTTTGTACATAAATAATCGGGTACGTATATTACTGTGCTATTTTCACATAAACTATGGGAATATTTTTCACCAACTTTGTTTTTCTTTGGTCAAAGTTACCATGGTGTCTGTATGTAAGTCATCGGGAATGCGGTGTTGTTTATCACATAAGTTACCGGGGGTGTATATTTTTCAACAACATTTTCCCCTTCGATCAAAACTATCGCGGTGTTTGTAATAAGTTAACGGGTATGCAGATAATATGGTACTGTGCTATTTTCACATAAGTTACCGGGGTATATTTTTAACAACTTTTTTTTCATTTGGTCAAAGTTACCGTGTTATTTGTGTCTAAATTATCACGTCTGCAGTGAATACATTATCATGCTATTTGCACAGAAGTTATTGGAGGAGGGTATGTTTTTTCAACATTTTTACCCGAGTCAAAAGTTACCGTGTTATCTGTATATGAGTTATCAGCTTTATTGTGTGTATATTACCATGTTATTTTACACATGAGTTATTGGGGTATATTTTTCAATAAATTTTTTCTTGGTTCAAATTACTGTGGTGCTTGTATGTAATTTATCAGGTTATGGTGTGTATATTATTATGCTATTTGCAAAGAAGTTACAGAGGCATGTTTACAATAACTAATTTCCCCCGGTTCAAAAGTTACCACATTGTTTGATCATGAGTGATGTACACAAAAATTACCACGCTAATTTGGCTAAAAAGACCTGCTACTCTATTCTGCTCCCTCCCGATTATTTTTCATGAATACAAGTTCCCTGTTACCCTTGATCAGATCTTTCGCTTCAAATGGGTAAATGTTTTGTAATAGTTCTAAATAAATGTATTTTAGAATAAGCTTAATCAGCATGAACATTAATTAGTGTTGCAGGACACACTCTCTATTGAAGCTCTTCCACATGAACTAAGCAAAATATACTGCTCACAGATGAGATGTAAAAGGTCAACAAAAGAGGTGACTCATATCTCATAATTCATACTTGAATATAGGCTCTGAAAAGAAGCCCCAAAAATTCGTTCAAGAAAATTCCAAATGCTAATCACTAACACAAAAATGTGAGAATCCTCAAAACCCAGTGACCAACTCATGTGCCCAAAGATTATAGATCATGGTAAACCTGATCCTGACCCCAACAAAATGGGGGAAAAGGAAGCCAAAAATCTGCCGATCAGTTTCTTTTGGTTATTGCTCGTCCACCTATCTGAGTATAACTTCTTGCTCGTCAGCATACTGATCCACTTGCTTCTTCTATCCTAGGTGATGTTAACAATTAAACTGAAGCAAGGCATGGGGAATTTGTTAAAAAAAACATGCAAATATTTTTGCTTTGTTTTTTCCACCAAGTTTGCCTAAAATGTACTTCCTCCGTCCGGAAATACTTGTCCAAGAGATAGATGCATCTAGACGTATTTTAGTTCTAGTTACATCATTTTTATCCATTTCAAAGACAAGTATTTCCGAACGGAGGTAGTAGTAAGTACTACTTGTATACTAACCATGTCTTCATCTCAATGAACCGTCTTGCAAAAAATAGAATTGTTCATTCAATCATCATCATCACCTTGCGGGATTCATCACGAGTGGTTAGTAGGCGCTGCTGGAACCAGCCACAGAACTAGTTCAGTAAGGTAAACTGAACCAAGGAGAACACACCATATTCACAGACGAATTCAATAGCAACAGTGGAGTGACGACGTTGTGTGCAGGAGCTGGTGGCTCGGGGCGTGAGTCCGTGGAGGCCATGGAGGCTCTCGTCGGCGGAGGTCTGTGGCTGCTTCGGGTATAGGAGCGACATGCCGCTGCCGATGGCCAGCGAGTAGGGCTGCTTCTGCGGCTCTGGCGCGTGCCTGGGCCCAACGCCCGTCCGCCGCTGAAGTGCTCCTTTTTCAGAATTGGATCAGCACGTGCGTCTGCAGCAGAAGCGCTTCTGTTCATGGTCCCCTATGTTGGATTATGGATGGGCTTAGGCCTATATAAGACACTAATCCCTAGTTAATTTTGAGGCCCATGCATGAGATGGCAGGTGGTGGGAAGTTTAGTCTCACCTTGTTAGTTGAGGAGAGTTGAGACCTCTTTATAAGGGCTGCTCTACCACTTGTCATTGGGAGCTTGGGAAGAGGAGTGATACACGCGCGCTCCTCCTCCGCCGCCGCCCGCCTTGCCGCACGCGCGCACACTATGGGAATGAGCCGAAGCTTATTTTTGCCGCTCAGGAATGAATTAATTAATCAGGGATTAATTAACGAGTCGCTAACATGTGGGCCACTGGCCAAGACGTTGGACTGTGGGCTGACTTGCGTTGCCGGGATTCGTCGACTCCCTTGCCGGGGCGCGACCCTTGCCGGGACCCGCATATTCGTCGACTCCCTTGCCGGGAGTGCAACCCTTGCTGGGAACAACGACTCCCTTGCCGGGAGTGGGCTGACTCGGTCGTGGGCCTCGGCAAGGCCCACGACTTTCTTCCTTACGGACTATATAAGAAGGCTCTGCCCAGTGAAATAACCTAGTTCGGTTCACTCACTCCCTCTCGCGTGACCTAGCCGTCATCTACTGTTCCTCACTCCGTGCTGCCTCCGGCGATCCCATCCCGACGACTGCGTGCACGGCTGCTCGGGAGAGCAGGTGCCTCCAGAACCCTGTCGTTCGAGATCCTGCCCGAGAGAACAGCAATAAGGTTTTTGGGGAGCGTCTCGACGCGACTGCTCCCGATCCGTCCCCAACTATGTTCGCCTCTGCTTCCACTACTTCCTCTGCAACGACACCATGGCCGACGATGCCGCCGCTAAGAAGAAGGCCACGGACGACGCCGAGGCTGCTGCTGTAGCCGCCGTGTTGGCCTGGCCAACCGGAGGGTATGATCTGTTCATCCCTCGTTTACTCGTACTTATGCTAGCCGTATATGTGCTGCTCATAGAAGGTTCGATTCTATGTTCTGTACGTGCTAGTATGCTTAGGTATCGCTATGAGATGCATACCTTTTATGCCATGCTTACTGTTTACTCGTGGATAAGGCTAATCGGAAAAGTGCTAATATTTCCAACAATCCCAAAACCTTATTTTAGGCACTTTTCGATTCAAGGCTTTGCTGCTACTGTGAAACCGAAATTTTTTATCGGGACGCATTTTAAGCGTTGGCAGACTAGGACCACCTTGTGGCTCACAGCGATGAACATGTTCTGGGTTGGTGGTGTGTCCCTCACAGAAACGATTGCTCCTGAACAGGAGAAGGCGTTTAGGGAGGCAACCACAATCTTTCTGGGAGCAGTTCTGAGTGTGAAGACAAGTTGGTTGACGCCTATATTCATATGGGCGTTGCCAAAAACTTGTGGGATGCGCTCGAAGTCAAATTTGGCGCAACTGATGCTGGCAGTGAGTTGTATGCCATGGAGCAGTTCCATGATTACAGGATGGTTGATAACCGTTCTGTATTGGACCAGGCTCATGAGATACAGTGCATTGCTAAGGAGCTGGAGCTGCTGAAGTGTGAGTTGCCGGACAAGTTTGTCGCGGGTTGCATCATTGCAAAACTCCCTCCTAGTTGGAGGAACTTTGCTACTTCTCTCAAGCACCTGAGACATGAATTCTCTGTTGAGGATGGCATTGGTCATCTTAGTATTGAGCAGAACTCGAGAGCAAAGGACTCACACGTGAAAGGGGCAGAGGGTTCTTCTAGCGCCAATGTGGTGCAGAAGAACTTCCAGAAGTTCAAGGGAAAGAACTCTGTCCAGCAGAATACTACCTTTAAGAAGAAAGGTAAGAAGAAAGACAAAAAGAGAGACGGCTACTTTACTTGTGATTCAGATGAACATTGGGCAAACAAGTGCCCAAACAAGTAAAGCCAGCACAGGACTCCAAGTCTGTGAATGTCACTCTGAGCAACAATGATGCGGCATCTGGGTATGGTAATCTGTTTACCATACTTTCAGTTTGTCAGTCCACCGATGGGTGGATTGACACTGGGCCAATATTCATGTGTGTGTTGATGTGTCTTTGTTTTCTTCCTACCAGGTCACACGAGATTGTTCCGCCCTGATGAGGAATGGCTCGCATGCTTCTGTTCATGGTGTTGGCATGGTAGATCTGAAGTTTACTTTGGGAAAGATCGTGCAACTGAAGAACGTGCAACATGTCCCCGCCATAAAGAAGAATCTCGTTAGTGGCTCCATTCTATGTAAAGAAGGGTTTAAGTTAGTATTTGAGTCTAACAAAGTAGTCGTATCTCTGTATGAACTATTTGTTGGAAAAGGATATGATTGTGGTGGTTTGTTCGGCCTTTCCCTGGAGGATTTCTATAATAAAGTCGCGAAACCAAATTCATTCTCATGTGAACGAATCTGAGGTTTGACACTCACGTCTTTGTCACATTAATTTCGGTTGTATGACGCGGCTAGCTAAGATGGATTTAATCCCGAGTTTCACTTTAGACAAAGGCTCTAAGTGCCATGCGTGTGTGCAAGCTAAGCAACCTCGTAAGCCTCACAAGCCTGCGAAGGAGAGACACCTGGCACCTCTAGAGCTCATACATTCAGATCTCTGTGAGATGAATGGTGTGTTGACTAAAGGTGGAAAGAAATACTTCATGACTCTGACTGATGATTCCACTAGATTCTACTATGTGTATTTGTTAAATACGAAAGATGAGGCTCTACACTACTTTAAAGTCTATAAGGCTGAAGTTGAGAACCAACTTGAGAAGAAAATAAAACGAGTCCGGTCTGATCGTGGTGGAGAGTACTTTTCTAATGAGTTTGATTTATTCTGTGCGGAACATGGTATTATTCATGAGAGGACACCTCCCTACTCACCCCAGTCAAACGGGGTTGCCGAACGGAAAAACCATACTCTAACTGATTTGGTTAACACCATGTTAGATACATCGGATTTATCCAAGGCATGGTGGGGGGAGGCTGTATTGACATCCTGTCATGTCCTGAATAAAGTTCCCACAAAGGATAATGAGACTACTCCCTATGAGCAATGGAAAAAAAATAACTACACTCTCTTACTTGCGCACTTGGAGCTGTTTGGCGAAAGTCAATGTGCCGATAATCAAAAAGTGCAAGTTGGGACCAAAGACCGTGGACTGTGTTTTTCTTGGCAATGCCAAGCATAGCGTTGGCTATAGATTTCTAGTGGTGAAATCTGAGGTACCTGACCAGAAGGTCGGTACAATTATAGAGTCTAGGGATGCTACATTCTTTGAGGATATTTTCCCCATGAGAGATATGCAAGGCAATTCTAGACTGGAATCTGATGAGACTCCTGAACCTGCTATTTCGGTGGAATATTATGAACATAAAAGTGATAAGAGTTCCACGGAGGATGACGAGGAAGCTCCTGTTAGGAGCAAGAGACAAAGGACTGCAAAGTCCTTTGGTGATGATTTCCTCGTGTACCTCGTGGATGATGATACTTCCAGCTCCATTTCAGAAGCTTATGCATCTCCGGGTGCTGACTACTGGAAGGATGCGGTCCGTAGTGAGATGGATTCCATCTTGGCTAACGGGACATGGGAGATCACTGATCGTCCTTATGGTTGTCGACCATTAGGATGTAAGTGGGTGTTAAGCTTAGGCCCGATGGTACTGTTGAGAAGTACAAGGCTAGGCTTGTGGCCAAGGGTTATACCCAGAAAGAAGAAGAGGATTTCTTTGACACTTATTCACCTGTGGCTAGACTGACAACCATTCGAGTGTTACTCGCTTTGGCTGCCTCGCATGGTCTTCTCATTCATCGAATGGACGTTAAGACGGCTTTCCTTAACGGAGAGCTAGACGAGGAAATTTACATGCAACAGCCGGATGTCTTTGTAGTAAATGGTCAGGAAAGAAAGGTGGGTAAGCTAGTGAAATCTGTATGGCCTGAAACAAGCGCCTAAGCAATGGCATGAGAAGTTCAACACTACTCTGACATCTGCTGGCTTTGTTGTGAACGAAGCTGACAAATGTGTATACTATCACTACAGGAATCAGCTATTTTGCCATCTGCCACGGCGGACGGCAAAGGCATGAACGGCGGACGGCAAAGCCTTTGCCGTCAGCCGCGGATGGCAAAAGGCTCCGACAAAGTAGGCTACGGTAAACAGCTACTTTGTCGTCTGCTTCCTGGCGGCTGTAACGCCCTCGATTCAATCGTACACTAATCATACACGCAAATGTGTACGATCAAGATCAAGGACTCACGGGAAGATATCACAACACAACTCTAGACACAAATTAAAATAATACAAGCTTTATATTACAAGCCAGGGGCCTCGAGGGCTCGAACACATCAGCTTGGATACAAACGAGTCAGCGGAAGCAACAATATCTGAGTACAGACATAAGTTAAACAAGTTTGCCTTAAGAAGGCTAGCACAAAAGCATCTACGATCGAAAAGGCAAGGCCTCCTGCCTGGGAGCCTCCTAACTACTCCTGGTCATCGGCGGTCTTCGTCACGTGGTAGTAGATGCCCTCGGTGTAGTAGCAGTCGTCAAAGGTGTCATCTGGCTCCTGGACTCCGTCATCTGGTTGCGTCATCCGAGAAGAATGGAAAAGGGGAAAAAGAGGGAGCAAAGCAACCGTGAGTACTCATCCAAAGTACTCGCAAGCAAGGATCTACACTACAGATGCAACATTATCAAAGAGGGGTTGTATATGTGGACTGGGCTGCAGAAATGCCAGAATAGAGAGAAGGCCTAGTCCTATCGAAGACTAGCATCTTCTGGAAACCACCATCTTGCAGCAAACAAGAGGGAGTAGAGTAGCATAAAGTAAAGTGGTAGTAGTGTTATCAACCTCGGCCAGAGATCCTTTCTCGACTCCCTGCGAGAAAGCAATCCCAGAGCCATACTATCCAGTTATCATCACAATCAAATCCTCATCACCATCCAGTTCTCATCACAAGTATCCAGTTCTAGTTGTATCGATCGGGATACAACTCCAAGTGTCCGTTACCGTAGGACAGGCTATCGATAGATTAGTTTCTTCCCTGCAGGGGTGCACCAACTTACCCACCACGCTCGATTGACTCCGGCCGGACACACTTTCCTGGGTCATGCCCGGCCTCGGCCAAACAATACGCCGCAACCCGACCTAGGCTTAATAGAGAGGTCAAGCACGCCGGACTAAACCTATGCCCCCAGGGGTCATGGGCCATCGCCCGGGAACTCCTGCACGTTGCGTGGGCGGCCGGTGAGCAGACCTAGCTACCTCCCTAAAAAGGCAGGAGCTTACCAGTCCAACCCGGCGCGCGCCGCTCCGTCGCTGACGTCTATTAAGCTTCGGCTGATGTACACGACGCAGAACGCCCATACTATGCCCACGTGATGGTTAGTGCTATCAGGCCAGAGGCCCCTCGGATCAAATATCCAAATCGTAGTGGATTAGGAACGCGCGGTAACAAGCAGAGACTCACGAAAGATGTGACCCCGTTGCCCCGTCTCGAGGACTTGCGGCAAGGGCTAAGAATGCCCGGCCACGCCTCGTAATTATCTCTCGGGCACCTTCCAGGTCAACCCGACTCCACATCACTCGCAATTATGCTCGCGCGGGCACCCCTCAGGGTCGACCCGTCTTTAGTAACATGGCTCAGTGTAAAGTCATAGTAACCATAGTAACTGTGTGTTTAAACATCAAGGGGAAAACCCGAGGAATCACCCCCGGTGATTCCACTCAATGTAATCATCAAGGTGAACGTAAGAGGAATCACCCTCGAGGTTCACACTTGAGGGGTTGCACGACAGAGCCGTATCGGAAGTGGTTAAGGAGGAAATCACCCTCGATGACCACGACCGAATAGCTACACTACAGGGTTAACATCAGAAGTGCTGTAGAGGTCTCACCCTCGGCACTCGATAGTAACCAGCAGTGTCGAGCAACTAAGGGGAAAGTGATGTGCGGTGCCGGGGCCTGGTCTTCGATCCCGTTGATCGGGTCTTCAATGATGAAGCAGGGGCAACAAGGACAAGGTGGGGGTCACTGATGGATCACTAACCAACCTATACTAAGCAGTTTAGGATAAGCCGGTAAGGTAACAATAAGCAGGTTACAAAAGCAGGCTATGCATCAGAATAGGAGCAAACAATAACAGTAGCAAAATCTAATGCAAGCATGAGAGAATGGAATGGGCGATATCGGGATGATCAAAGGGGGGCTTGCCTGGTTGCTCTGGCAAGGAGGGGGTCGTCGTCGACGTAGTCGATCACAGGGGCGGCATCGGTCTCGGGGTCTACCGGAGAGAAGAGGGGGAAGAAACAGTAAATATAAAGCAAACATAGCATCACAAAGCATAACGTGGCAATATGTTGTGCCGGGAGTGACCTAACGTATGGCTACACGATAAAGGTGAAGGGGGAATTCAACCGGGAATGTTTTCCCGGTTCCGGACCTGTGTCAGACAGATGACCGGAGGGGAAAAGTTCCATGTTCAGATAGTTAGAGGCATGTGACAGATGAACGGACCGCGTATTCGGATTCGTTGAATTTTTCTGAGCAACTTTCATATAGAAAACATTTTCATCCGAGTTACGGTTTATTTTCTATTAATTTTCAAAGTTTAAACAATTTTCTGGATTTATTTATATTAACAGAAATGGAATATGACGTCAGCATGATGTAGAGGTGATGTCAGCAATCAACAGGACGGTTGACTGGGGTCAAACCTGACCTGTGGGTCCAGTGGGACCCACTGGTCAGTGACTGGACTAATTAAACAGTGTTAATTGGACTAATCTAATACTAATTATCAAGCGGGGCCCATTGTCAGTGTCTAATTGGTGAATAGATTAATTAGTCAATTTAATTAACACATTTTCTATTTATCTAAAACATTTTATTGACTCGGCCCCACATGTCAGTGGGTTGACTCAGTCAACGAGTCAACTGGGCCCACCCGTCAGTGGCTCAGCGGGCCCCATACGTCAGCGCCAGGTCAGCCTCACCGGCGTTGGCGCCGGAAGTACTCCGGCGAGCCTCCCGCGGCGGCGCACGTCGGGAGAGGGGGTCGGGTTTCGCGCACAGGGGGTTTCCGGGGTCGTAGCTAGGTGCGTTCGACGCGGTTCGACGTCACACGCAAGATGGAGGCGACGGCCGGGGCCAGGAACGACCGGAACGGCGCCGGCGACGAGTAGAAACGGCGCCGGAGTACGGGCGCGAGCGGGTTCAGCGTTAGAGCGCGCGAGCGGCCAAACTAACCAACTAGGCGGGGTCTACGGCGCTCCAGGAGCTCGTCGGAGCTACTAGCTCGAGCGGAGGAGCTCGGTGGCGAGCCCTACGACGGCAATGGCGGACGGCGGAGCTCGGCTTGCGGGCGAGCTGGCTACGGCGAAAGGCACGGCGCGAGGAGAGGAAAGGAGGAAGGGAGGAGCTCACCGGGCGGCACACACGATGGCCCTCGGAGGTTTAGGAGCTGCAGTGCAGTGGATCGATGCCGGCGAGCTCCTGTGATCCGAAGTGGAAGACGAGGCCGGGGGAGCGTTCTGGGGCGCCCGGCGTCTTGCAGCTCGTCGGGGAGGCGTAGCCGAGGGAGGCGGAGCGGTTGGACAGGTCGGCGAGGCGAACGGGTCTTGGTGGCCGCGAGGACGACGGAGAACGGCGGCGACCGCGTCGGTCTCCTCTCCAGAACGAAGGAGAGGGAGAGGAGAGAGCTGGATCTGGGGGAGAGGGGGCAAGTGGGTGAGTGGGGAGGGAGCCCGAGGCGTCGGGCTGCCCTTATCCTCCCCGCGACGCTTGTAGCGGCGTGGCCGGCGAGGTGGTTCGGCGGCGACGTGCACGCGCGGTCGCTCGCACAGTGGAGGAGGGGGAAGCCGACAGGGGGGGAGTGGGCCGGCCTAGCCTGGGCCAGTTGGCTCGGGTGGGCCGAAGCCCACTGGGAGGCCAGGGGCTCTGGCCCCTTTCCCCTTTTTTTTGCTTTCCCTTTTTTTCTTTTTCCAGCAACTTTTGCCTCTGCTTTTAGCCACTATTGACTTTGCAAAATTATGCCACTGGCCAAAACAATTTCAAATAATGATTGGGCACTGCCAAAAAAGATTGTGAGGCTTTAGAAATAGTTTGCCATTTTTATAAATTAAAAAGGCATTTAATTTATTTCTTAGGTCACTGTTTTAAGTAGTTTAGACCACTCAAACTCTTTGCAAAAATGTTGGTTCACCACCAATATTACTTGTGGATTATTTGGCACATGATGAACATTTTAGTTTTCATGTTTGACCAATTTTGAATTTCACTCAGAATTTGAATTTGAGTTCAACTGGAATTTGAAAAAGATAAGAACAATGATGAACAAACACTTGTTTAGCAAAAGGATTATATTAACCCCAGGGATTACTATAGCATCATTACACCGGGGCGTTACAACTCTCCTCCTCTAAAAGAAATTCTCGTCCCGAGAATTAAGAGGTAGAAGGGAAAAGATCGGGGTATTCAGCTCGGAGGTTATCCTCGCGTTCCCAAGTGGCTTCATCTTTAGTATGATTTGACCATTGCACCTTGAGGAACTTGGTAACCTTCTGGCGGGTTCGACGTTCAGCTTCTTCAAGAATGCGGATAGGATGCTCTTTGTAAGTGAGATCATCTTGAACTTCAATCAATTCCGGATCGACTTCACGTTCCGGGTCCTTGAAGCATCGACGAAGTTGCGACACGTGGAAGACGTCATGGACGTGAGAGAACTGAGGTGGCAACTCCAATTGATAAGCCACCAGTCCACGACGGGCGAGAATACGGAAGGGACCAATGTAGCGCGGAGCTAGCTTGCCCTTGACTCCGAACCGATGAGTGCCTCTCAAAGGAGTGACTCGCAGATAAGCTTGTTCACCAGGTTGATAAGTTGAACCCCAGTGTTTCCGGTCATAGTTGCTCTTCTGGCGGGATTGGGCCGCCTTGAGATTATCCCGGACAATGCGAACCTGCTCTTCAGCTTGTTGAATAATGTCCGGACCAATGAGTGCTCGTTCCCCAGTTTCTGACCAATTCAGAGGGGTTCGGCACTTACGTCCATAAAGCACTTCAAAGGGTGCCATCTTCAAGCTGGCTTGATAGCTGTTGTTATAAGAGAACTCCGCATAAGGGAGAGATTCTTCCCACTTCTTGCCGAAAGAAATAACACAAGCTCGAAGCATGTCTTCAAGAATTTGATTGACTCGCTCGACTTGGCCTTGGGATTGGGGATGATAAGCAGTGCTCCAGGTAATATGAGTTCCCATTGCCTCTTGGAAACTATCCCAGAACTTAGAAGTGAAAATACTGCCGCGGTCTGAACTGATCTCCTTCGGAATGCCGTGGAGTGACACAATTCGGGAGATATACAAGGTTGCCAATTGACTAGCAGTGATAGTCTCCTTGACTGGCAGAAAGTGAGCAACCTTCGAGAATTGGTCGATGACGACAAAGATAGCATCGTTACCTTTCTGAGACTTGGGAAGGCCAGTGACGAAGTCCATTTGGATCTTATCCCACTTCCATTCAGGAATCGGAAGCGGTTGTAGAAGTCCAGCCGGTTTCTGATGTTCTGCTTTGACGCGACGACAAACGTCACATTCTTCAATATATCGAGCAATGTCTTGCTTCATCTTAGACCACCAGTACTTCTGACGGATGTCAAGATACATCTTGGTACTTCCCGGATGAATAGAGAGAGGGGTGTCATGCGCTTCTTTCATCACCTTCTCTGTCATAAGCTCGAACCGGGGTACTACAATGCGATCTCTGAAGTATAAGGTTCCATCTTCACCAAGTGAGAAATCTCTGGATTTCTCTAAGGCAAGATCCTTTTTCATCAAATCAACGTGAGCATCTTTGACTTGAGCAGACTTAATTGCTTTCAGCAGAGTTGGTTCCAGTACAAGGTTATTCAGAGAACCCTGTGGAACTAGTTGAAGGTTTAGCTTGCATAGCTCTTCATAAAGGCGGGGTTGAGCTTTGTAGACCTGGTGATTATTGCAATAAGACTTTCGGCTCAGGGCATCGGCCATTACATTAGCCTTGCCAGGTGTATAAGATATACCGCAGTTGTAGTCAGCAATAGCTTCCATCCATCGCTGCTGACGGAGGTTCAGATCTGGCTGAGTAAACAGGTATTTCAGACTCTGATGATCGGTGAAGATCTCACAACGATTACCGAGAAGGTATTGTCGCCATAGTTTCAGTGCAAAGATAACCGCAGCAAGCTCGAGGTCATGAACTGGGTAGTTTTCTTCGTGAGGACGCACTTGACGGGAGGCATAGGCAATCACTCTGCGCTCTTGCATTAGGACGCAGCCTAATCCTTGACGTGAAGCGTCGCAATAGATGACAAAGTCCTTGCGAGAATCAGGGGGAGCAAGCACTGGGGCAGAAGTCAGTTTGTCCTTGAGTGCCTGGAAACTTTCCTGACATTTGTCTGTCCAATCGAACTTAACGCCTTTGTGAAGCAGATTAGTCAGTGGCTTGGCGATCTTGGAGAAGTTCTCGACAAAGCGGCGACAATAGCTGGCCAGTCCGAGAAAGCTTCTGACTTGCTTGACAGTCTTCGGAGGGGTCCAGTCAAGAATAGCCTGAACGCGCTCTGGGTTGACGGCAATACCATCCTTGGAGATAACATGACCAAGGTAGGTGACTTCGGGTAACCAGAATTCACACTTGGAATACTTGGCATAAAGTTGATGCTCTCGAAGCTTCTCCAGAACAAGACGAAGATGTTCAGCATGTTCTTCTTTATTCTTCGAATATACCAGTATATCATCCAGATAGACTACGACGAACTTGTCGAGGTAATCCATGAATATATAGTTCATCAGACGAGAGAATGTAGCTGGAGCATTGGTTAAACCGAATGACATGACGGTGTACTCGTAAGAACCATAACGAGTCACAAATGCGGTCTTTGGAATATCCTCTTCACGAACACGGATCTGGTGGTAACCCAACCTCAAGTCGAGTTTAGAGAATATCGATGAACCAGCCAGTTGATCATACAGATCATTGATCCGAGGAAGGGGATATTTGTTTTGAATTGTAGCTTGGTTTATAGGACGATAGTCTTGGACCAAACGGTTCGTACCGTCCTTCTTCTTGACGAAGAGAGAAGGTGCTCCCCAAGCAGAGGAACTTGGACGAATGAAACCCTTGTGAAGAGATTTGTCGATTTCCTCCTTAAGCTCAAGGAGTTCATGAGGTGGCATCTTGTAGGGTCGTTTTGCAATAGGAACGGTGCCTGGTTTCAAGTCGATGACGAACTCGACAGCCCGGGCAGGGGGTATTCCTGGGAGTTCTTCTGGAAATACGTCTTGGAAGTCGCGAACGACTGGAATCTTTTCAATTCCCTCAAGAGGTGTTGCGTTCAACGCATTCAAGACATAAAGTCGTGCTTCAGCGTTTTGAACAAGCTGAGCATGGTAGCTTACTATCTCATCGGAAGGATGTAGGAGGTGAACGACCTTGGTGGCGCAAACGATAGAGGCAGTATGCGCTTTCAACCATTCCATTCCCAGAATGAGGTCAATATTGGAAGAATCAAGAATAATGGGAGAAACACGAAATTCCAACCCTTCAATTTCAACGGGGACGTCGCGACCAATCATGGTAGTTCGACACTGACCCGCAGGGGTGCGTACCACTATCGGAGTGTTCATGGGCTCGCAACGAATGTCATGTGTGCAAGCAAAATTTTCTGACATGAATGAATGTGATGCTCCTGAATCGAATAAAACAGAAGCCGGTACTGAATTAACAAGAAGAGTACCCATCACAGTGGCAGGCTGGTCTTGAGCTTCATTCAGATCAACATGATTAGCCTGACCATGACCATAAGGTCTGGCATTATTGTTATGGGGCTGATTGTTACGGCCAGTTGAAGGTAGAGCCAGCTGGCTCTTTTTCTGAGTGCACTCTTTAGCAAGGTGGCCGGGGCGGCCACATCTGAAGCACAGACCATCATTGGGATCGGGAGCAGGAGCTTGGGATGGTACATCTCGAAGAGGCTGCCTCTCTGGTGGAGGAGGCAGACGAGGTGCAGCATAGGACTGTCTTGGTGTAGGTGCAGTTGGACGATACATGCTGTGGGGAATCCATATCCGACGCTTCTGCGCTGACGGGCCCGAAGATGGGCCAGCGTCACGGCTACGCCTGAGGGATCCCTGGTGTTCCTGAAGACCAGTCTCAACCTGAATAGCCTTGTTCACCAAGGTGGCGAAGTCGGCAAAGTCATGAATGAGCAGTGCTAGCTTGATATCAGGGTGAAGTCCATCACGAAACTTCTCTTGCCTACGAGCATCAGTTGCAATGTCTTCTTCAGCGTATCGGGACAATTCCAAGAATTCCAGCTGATAAGCATCTACAGACTTGTTGCCTTGGGTGAGGTTACGGAACTCGCGCTTCTTCCTGTCCATGATTCCCTGAGGAATGAAGCGGGCACGGAAAGCGGCTTGGAAATCCGGCCAAGTGATGACCGTTCCAGCAGGTAGGGTACGCCTGTGGCTGTCCCACCATTGAGCAGCGGGACCCTTGAGGAAGAAGGATGCGAAGGTGACATAGCTGGCAGGGGCAACACTAGCAGACTCCATTTCATACGTGATGTCTCGGAGCCAGTCATCAGCATCAAGGGGCTGAGTTGAGCTGCGGTAGATTGTCGGATTGAGGCCCATGAAGTCCTGCAGAGTAACTAGGGCTGGCTGCTGGTTCATATTCGGACAAGGAAACTGAGCCATCATTCCTTCCATGAACTGGCGGTTCAGCTCAAACTGTTGCATCATTCCAGCAAAGAATTCGGGTGGTGGTGGATCGTTGCCACCACGGCCACGACCAGCAGGTCTAACCATCCTGCTAACATGTAACAGGGGTAGTTCAGTATCGGGCATTTGCAAAGACAAGGATCATTCATGATGAAAACATGCATAATGAAGGAGGTACGATGGATTCCACTCCGTAGTCAACACGACAGGTGTGTGTACTATTCAAGAGGCTATTCTAAGGAATAACTATGGCTTTATCCAACTTCGGGGTGAATGTGGTCACGGGATCCTAATGTTAGTAAATTCGTTTAACCCGAGTAGAAGAGAGTTCAGAGTCCCAGAGTATAGACGAGGAGTAAAAGATGCTAATACCACCCAATGGCGACGTGGGCCCGTAAGCCACACAGCCAATGTTAGTAAAAGTTTTCAGTGACTAGACTCAACTTCGGCCAAGGAGTTGGAAAGGGGGCTACCTACAGGCAGTCGGCTCTGATACCAACTTGTAACGCCCTCGATTCAATCGTACACTAATCATACACGCAAATGTGTACGATCAAGATCAAGGACTCACGGGAAGATATCACAACACAACTCTAGACACAAATTAAAATAATACAAGCTTTATATTACAAGCCAGGGGCCTCGAGGGCTCGAATACATCAGCTTGAATACAAACGAGTCAGCGGAAGCAACAATATCTGAGTACAGACATAAGTTAAACAAGTTTGCCTTAAGAAGGCTAGCACAAAAGCATCTACGATCGAAAAGGCAAGGCCTCCTGCCTGGGAGCCTCCTAACTACTCCTGGTCATCGGCGGTCTTCGTCACGTGGTAGTAGACGCCCTCGGTGTAGTAGCAGTCGTCAAAGGTGTCATCTGGCTCCTGGACTCCGTCATCTGGTTGCGTCATCCGAGAAGAATGGAAAAGGGGAAAAAGAGGGAGCAAAGCAACCGTGAGTACTCATCCAAAGTACTCGCAAGCAAGGATCTACACTACAGATGCAACATTATCAAAGAGGGGTTGTATATGTGGACTGGGCTGCAGAAATGCCAGAATAGAGAGAAGGCCTAGTCCTATCGAAGACTAGCATCTTCTGGAAACCACCATCTTGCAGCAAACAAGAGGGAGTAGAGTAGCATAAAGTAAAGTGGTAGTAGTGTTATCAACCTCGGCCAGAGATCCTTTCTCGACTCCCTGCGAGAAAGCAATCCCAGAGCCATACTATCCAGTTATCATCACAATCAAATCCTCATCACCATCCAGTTCTCATCACAAGTATCCAGTTCTAGTTGTATCGATCGGGATACAACTCCAAGTGTCCGTTACCGTAGGACAGGCTATGCATAGATTAGTTCTTCCCTGCAGGGGTGCACCAACTTACCCACCACGCTCGATTAACTCCGGCCGGACACACTTTCCTGGGTCATGCCCGGCCTCGGCCAAACAATACGCCGCAACCCGACCTAGGCTTAATAGAGAGGTCAAGCACGCCGGACTAAACCTATGCCCCCAGGGGTCATGGGCCATCGCCCGGGAACTCCTGCACGTTGCGTGGGCGGCCGGTGAGCAGACCTAGCTACCTCCCTAAAAAGGCAGGAGCTTACCAGTCCAACCCGGCGCGCGCCGCTCCGTCGCTGACGTCTATTAAGCTTCGGCTGATGTACACGACGCAGAACGCCCATACTATGCCCACGTGATGGTTAGTGCTATCAGGCCAGAGGCCCCTCGGATCAAATATCCAAATCGTAGTGGATTAGGAACGCGCGGTAACAAGCAGAGACTCACGAAAGATGTGACCCCGTTGCCCCGTCTCGAGGACTTGCGGCAAGGGCTAAGAATGCCCGACCACGCCTCGTAATTATCTCTCGGGCACCTTCCAGGTCAACCCGACTCCACATCACTCGCAATTATGCTTGCGCGGGCACCCCTCAGGGTCGACCCGTCTTTAGTAACATGGCTCAGTGTAAAGTCATAGTAACCATAGTAACTGTGTGTTTAAACATCAAGGGGAAAACCCAAGGAATCACCCCCGGTGGATTCCACTCAATGTAATCATCAAGGTGAACGTAAGAGGAATCACCCCCGAGGTTCACACTTGAGGGGTTGCACGACAGAGCCGTATCGGAAGTGGTTAAGGAGGAAATCACCCTCGATGACCACGACCGAATAGCTACACTACAGGGTTAACATCAGAAGTGCTGTAGAGGTCTCACCCTCGGCACTCGATAGTAACACTGCAGTGTCGAGCAACTAAGGGGAAGTGATGTGCGGGTGCCGGGGCCTGGTCTTCAATCCCGTTGATCGGGTCTTCAATGATGAAGCAGGGGCAACAAGGACAAGGTGGGGGTCACTGATGGATCACTAACCAACCTATACTAAGCAGTTTAGGATAAGCAGGTAAGGTACAATAAGCAGGTACAAAAGCAGGCTATGCATCAGAATAGGAGCATACAATAACAGTAGCAAAATCTAATGCAAGCATGAGAGAAAGGAATGGGCGATATCGGGATGATCAAAGGGGGGGCTTGCCTGGTTGCTCTGGCAAGGAGGGGGTCGTCGTCGACGTAGTCGATCACAGGGGCGGCATCGGTCTCGGGGTCTACCGGAGAGAAGAGGGGGAAGAAACAGTAAATATAAAGCAAACATAGCATCACAAAGCATAACGTGGCAATATGTTGTGCCGGGAGTGACCTAACGTATGGCTACACGATAAAGGTGAAGGGGGAATTCAACCGGGAATGTTTTCCCGGTTCCGGACCTGTGTCAGACAGATGACCGGAGGGGAAAAGTTCCATGTTCAGATAGTTAGAGGCATGTGACAGATGAACGGACCGCGTATTCGGATTCGTTGAATTTTTCTGAGCAACTTTCATATAGAAAACATTTTCATCCGAGTTACGGTTTATTTTCTATTAATTTTCAAAGTTTAAACAATTTTCTGGATTTATTTATATTAACAGAAATGGAATATGACGTCAGCATGATGTAGAGGTGATGTCAGCAATCAACAGGACGGTTGACTGGGGTCAAACCTGACCTGTGGGTCCAGTGGGACCCACTGGTCAGTGACTGGACTAATTAAACAGTGTTAATTGGACTAATCTAATACTAATTATCAAGCGGGGCCCACTGTCAGTGTCTAATTGGTGAATAGATTAATTAGTCAATTTAATTAACACATTTTCTATTTATCTAAAACATTTTATTGACTCGGCCCCACATGTCAGTGGGTTGACTCAGTCAACGAGTCAACTGGGCCCACCCGTCAGTGGCTCAGCGGGCCCCATACGTCAGCGCCAGGTCAGCCTCACCGGCGTTGGCGCCGGAAGTACTCCGGCGAGCCTCCCGCGGCGGCGCACGTCGGGAGAGGGGGTCGGGTTTCGCGCACAGGGGGTTTCCGGGGTCGTAGCTAGGTGCGTTCGACGCGGTTCGACGTCACACGCAAGATGGAGGCGACGGCCGGGGCCAGGAACGACCGGAACGGCGCCGGCGACGAGTAGAAACGGCGCCGGAGTACGGGCGCGAGCGGGTTCAGCGTTAGAGCGCGCGAGCGGCCAAACTAACCAACTAGGCGGGGTCTACGGCGCTCCAGGAGCTCGTCGGAGCTACTAGCTCGAGCGGAGGAGCTCGGTGGCGAGCCCTACGACGGCAATGGCGGACGGCGGAGCTCGGCTTGCGGGCGAGCTGGCTACGGCGAAAGGCACGGCGCGAGGAGAGGAAAGGAGGAAGGGAGGAGCTCACCGGGCGGCACACACGGTGGCCCTCGGAGGTTTAGGAGCTGCAGTGCAGTGGATCGATGCCGGCGAGCTCCTGTGATCCGAAGTGGAAGACGAGGCCGGGGGAGCGTTCTGGGGCGCCCGGCGTCTTGCAGCTCGTCGGGGAGGCGTAGCCGAGGGAGGCGGAGCGGTTGGACAGGTCGGCGAGGCGAACGGGTCTTGGTGGCCGCGAGGACGACGGAGAACGGCGGCGACCGCGTCGGTCTCCTCTCCAGAACGAAGGAGAGGGAGAGGAGAGAGCTGGATCTGGGGGAGAGGGGGCAAGTGGGTGAGTGGGGAGGGAGCCCGAGGCGTCGGGCTGCCCTTATCCTCCCCGCGACGCTTGTAGCGGCGTGGCCGGCGAGGTGGTTCGGCGGCGACGTGCACGCGCGGTCGCTCGCACAGTGGAGGAGGGGGAAGCCGACAGGGGGGGAGTGGGCCGGCCTAGCCTGGGCCAGTTGGCTCGGGTGGGCCGAAGCCCACTGGGAGGCCAGGGGCTCTGGCCCCTTTCCCCTTTTTTTTGCTTTCCCTTTTTTTTCTTTTTCCAGCAACTTTTGCCTCTGCTTTTAGCCACTATTGACTTTGCAAAATTATGCCACTGGCCAAAACAATTTCAAATAATGATTGGGCACTGCCAAAAAAGATTGTGAGGCTTTAGAAATAGTTCGCCATTTTTATAAATTAAAAAGGCATTTAATTTATTTCTTAGGTCACTGTTTTAAGTAGTTTAGACCACTCAAACTCTTTGCAAAAATGTTGGTTCACCACCAATATTACTTGTGGATTATTTGGCACATGATGAACATTTTAGTTTTCATGTTTGACCAGTTTTGAATTTCACTCAGAATTTGAATTTGAGTTCAACTGGAATTTGAAAAAGATAAGAACAATGATGAACAAACAGTTGTTTAGCAAAAGGATTATATTAACCCCAGGGATTACTATAGCATCATTACACCGGGGCGTTACAGCGGCTGACGGCAAAGGCCCTTTGCCGTCTACGGCGGACGGCAAAGAGAGCGGACGGCAATAATTGCGCTGTCAGTCCGTTAAGTGGCTAACGGCAGGCCTTTGCCGTCTGCCGCTGACGGCAAAATTTCTAGTGTCTTTGCCGTCCGCCGTATGATGTCATCTACACGTCACTACATGGCAGGTTCTTTGCCGTTTGCCACTGATGGCAAAGTGCAGGTTCTTTGCCGTCTATCACTGATGGCAAAGTCTTTGTCGTCTGCCACTGTAGGCAAACTGACCAAATGGGTCAGCTCCCAGGAAGCACAGTTGGATGCCACGTGTCTTCTTTGCCGTCCGCGGCAGACGACAAAGAGCCCGTTGCCGTCGGTGGCAGACGGCAAAGAGCCTGCAGATTGGCTCTTTTATCTTTTTTTGTTAAATCCAACAATTTTCATCACAAATATATATATGACATATATAGATATATTTCAAAAGGCCATTACAGAGCAAACATATAAGATATCCAACACATAACTTCATCATCCAACCATATATATTACATGCATAGTTCCATCATACATAACAAGTTCAACATAGAGGCATCCAACCATATATATTACAATAGTTTCATCCAACGATACATGCATAGTTCAACGATACAAAAGAAACAGAGAAAGGGATAAGGAGCACTTCATCTATGCAAGCTTTCGTCAAGTGAATGAAATCTACAAAATGAAAAATAAGAAAGTTAGAACAAGAAAAGTAGAACAAGAAGAAGAGTAGAACAAGAAGAAGACTAGAACAAGAAGAGTAGAACAAGAAGAAGACTAAAACAAGAAGAGTATGTCATTTATGAGCTAACTTACGTGAAATGGATCATATATGAGCTAACTAAGTTGAAATGGGTCGTTTATGAGCTAGCTAAGGTGAAATGGATCATTTATGAGCTAACTTAGTTGAAATGGGTCATTTATGAGCTAACTAAGGTCAAATGGATCGTTTTTGAGGTAACTAAGGTGAAATGGATCGTTTTAGCTAACTTAGGTGAAATGGATCATTTATGAGCTAACTTAGTTGAAATGGATCGTTTTTGAGCTAACTTAGGTGAAATGGATCATTTATGAGCTAATTTAGTTGAAATGGATCTTTTTGAGCTAACTTAGGTGAAATGGATCATTTAAGAGCTAATTTAGGTGAAATGGATCATTTTTTAGCTAACTTGGTGAAATGGATCGTTTATGAGCTAAATTAGTTGAAATGGATCGTTATGAGATAACCTAGGTAAGATGGGTCATTTTGGAGTTAACCTAGGTGAAATGGGTCATTTTAAAGCTAACGTAGGTAAAATGGATCATTTAGGAGCTAATCTAGGTAAAATGGGTCATTTTTGAGCTAACTTGGATGAACTGGATCATTTATAAGCTAACCTAGGTAAAATGGGTCATTTTAGAGATAACTTAGGTAAAATGGATCGTCTATGAGCTAACTAAGCTAATTATGCAATTTTTGACATAAGTAAGCTAGGTACAGATCGTTTTAGAGCTAACTTAGGTAAAATGGATGGTTTTGGAGGTCAGTATGCTTATTAAGTCATTTTGGAGGAGAAGAAGCTAAGTCTAGGTCATTATGGTAAGCATGGAGGAAATAAAGCTAAGTCTAGGTCTTTATGCATGTGTTAAGCAAAACACTAGATAAACTTACCAAGATCCAGGAGGTGTAGGAGCGGGGTGGCTCGTGTCGGTAGCTGGAGAAGGATCGTGCGATGCTTGTCTGGAGTTACGCTGCACCAAAGATCATTTCCAATGTCTTATTAGCATGATGACACTCAAATGTTAAGACTAGCAAGTAATGTCCATTCAAATAAAACTCACCATGGTCCCAGGAGCAATCACTGGCATCGGCAGAGCGGTCTGACCTGTCTTCTCGCACACAGACTACACATTTGGTTTTGATGACTCAGTCATACTAGTTAGTAATGAGACAAACACTACATGAATGTTTTGGCTAATCTGCAGAAGAAACTTACCACAAGGAGCTCGTACATGGCCCTTGCCTGCATGTCATTCCGTGCCCTCTCCTCCTCCATCATCTTTGTCGTCCTCTCCTCCAACTCCCGCTGCCTCTCCGCCGCCTCCGCCAGAAGTTTCTCCGTTCTATCTCTCTCACTCTGTATAGCAGCCTGCAACACCACTCACATGACCATTTGTAATCATTGATGGAAGCGCACACAATGTAATGGAGAAAGATAACTGAGTACGTATCACTAACCTTGATGGCGAGTTGCACTGGCCGTTCACGAGGCCTTATCTCAGGAGCGGAGCTCGACTGGCGCGCCTTGATCTCCGGGAGAGTGCTAGGACAACGGATAAGTCCATCTCCAATGGCTATGGAGCCATGGGACCTCCCGCCACCAGATATCATCACCAGCTCTGGATCAATGGGACCCTGGCTCGGGTTAAAGTCCTCCCCTTTCCTCGCCTTCCCCTCATCTCTATATCTCACGAGCTTGTTGTGGGAGGAGATGTTGGTGAAGTTGTTTGCATCATCGAGGTCAGACTGAGAGAAAGCCTTGACTTTCTTGAAAGAGGCAGTGTGGGCCATGGCATACAGGTCGTACACCTCTGGCACCTTATCCGCCTTATTGTAGCGTGCCTGAAAGAGAGAAACAATGAAAATTAGTAATTAAAGGGCTCAAGCTAGCATGATGAATGAATTGCATGAATCATGAAGCAAACCACATACCCAGTTGCGCCCGAACTGATATAAGTTGGAGCTGCCTTGATGGTGTGGCACACCTTCCATTTGGGCACGTTTGTCCTTGGCCTCGTTGTGGAGGGCTAGCCATTGTTTTGAGCACCACTCATCGACCAACACCTCCCAACAATCCATCCGATCCGCACACCATCTCGGAGGCGCCTAAGTTAGCAAATAGAAACTTGAGCGCTACGGCTAAGAATTACTAAATGAAGGAACTTAAGTAGAGAAGGCCTTAAGAATTACCTTCATGTACTGCTCCTTACTCAGGAACTTATCGCGGCACGCCGGCTTGGTCTTCTTGATACCACGCAAGGCGTAGTAGTCTCGAACAGCCTGCACCCGAGCCTCGTGCCGTAAGTTCTAGAGTAGGCGCTTGCAGACGTTCTCGATAACATGTGCCGCGTCCTCCTCGTATCCCTCCTCACACCTGTAGAATGTCTGCAATCAAATGAGACAATATTGATTAGTACAATTAATAACTAGCTAGTTGAAGATTTTTAAATGTGTAAAGGAGAAATTACCCAGAACTTTCTGATCACCATGTCTGCCCTCGTGTCGCACACGACACCGTCGATAATCTCATCCGGCGGGGCCAGGGCAGCCACGTAGTGCTCCCAGCTCAATCCAAGCTCTGGAAGCCGACCCTCACCAGGCAACGTGACAAACCCCGGGAAGTTTTGCCGGCAAAGAACTCCAAGGACGGAGTTGGGCCGGCGAACACTATGATGGTGGTCCCAACCCCTGCAGCATGACAAGGCCAACGCATTAGTTATTTGAAGAAACGTGAATGTAGAAGGTACAAAAATATTAAATGCACTTACGTACCTCTCCCCATCAGGGAAAATCAACCACCTCTGCTTGCGGGTCACCGGCACGGACGGGAGCCGTGTAGCACCACGCTGGTAGACGTTGCCCCCCTCCTCCCCCTCCTCATCAGTCGGCTCCCCGCCATCATCAGCATGGCCACTCGGCTCCCCGCCATGCTCAGGCTGACCCGACCAGGTACCCCATCCAGACGTGTGCTCCTCCGGGGTCTCGTGGGCCCAAGTCTCGTGGGCCGAAGGCCCGTCGACCCGAGGCTCGTGGGCTGAAGACTCGTGGACCGGAGGCTCGTGGACCGGAGTCCGCGCAGCCTCCTCCTCAGATGAGTCCACCCTAGCAGTCACGTGCTCGGGTGAAACAGCTGGGGGCGGTGGCGAGGAAGGCGCCGTAAGAGTCACCCTACCTCCTCTCCCGCGACCACGTGCTCCACCTCCTCTCTTCTTCTTACCTCGTCCCCTGCTGGGCACCGCGGTCGACGAAGAAGGGCCCGGCGGTGTCGCCATACTGTCCAGCAACGCTCGGTGGAGAGGTGCGTGTGGAATGGAAGACCTCGCACCACGCGCCGACGAAGAAGGGGCCTCGGCACGCTCCCGACCAGCATCCACCATCTTTCAACACCTGCCATGACAAAGAATAAACGAAATTAGTACAACATAAAAAAGTACCGACATGAATAATAATATGTATATCACTTAAGTGTATCATCATCAAGTACAACATAAAAAAATTGAATACCTGACACTACTAATAATCTCGATCAGTATCATCAATAAATGCATAATCATCATCATCATCTATAATCAATGATGGGCTCATAGGGTTCATTGGCATCAACATGTGCAAGGCCACCTTGACGTAATCGGTCAAGCATTGACAGGTCATCCGCAGCAGTAACCTCTTCTTGTTCCGGCTCTTCTTGTTCCTCCTCTGGGGTGATGTCGGATTCATTGTCGCTGTCTACTTCAATGTTTTGGGGTGAAGTATAGCGGTTCTTGAAACGCTTTTTGGAAAGACGTGTCTCTTGGAAGAATTCTCCTTCATATGTGTCTGGGTTAATGTGAGGTTCATAATCCTCTTCCTTTGGGGGAGAAAGTCTAGCACGTGGCGGCACTTCATAAACGACATCCCAACCTTTCAGATTTGGATTAGTTTGGCAGGCCCACGGTAGATAGAATACTTGGGTCGCCTGTTGAGCCATAATATAGACATCAGGAACATCTAAATGAGTGCTTTGGTTGATTTCAACTAGCCCTATATGTTCATGAGTCCTTCTAGTCTCCTTCGGCTGAAACCAATAACATTTGAAGACTACGACATTCGGTGGGTTTTCACCATAGAACAGAAGTTCATAAATTGCTTCAACTCTCCCATAATACTCGGTACCTCCTTCGCCGATAGCAGATACACAACAATTTGTAGACTTTCGGTCGGCCATAGATAGCTCTTTGCCATAGGTACGAAAGCGATACCCGTTGATGTCGTACTTGTCAAATGAACGGACCTTATAGTCAAAACCATTAGCGACTTGTCTCAATTCGGCGTCCATAGACTCTGAATTAGCCTACAAGTTTAATATGAAAGGATTGTTGCATTATGCACAAATTAGCGAATGAAATGAAATTGTCTAATAGAAATTACCGTTTGTTTGAACCAAGAGATGAAACCGGGATAGCCACCTCCTTGCTTTGCGAGAAGCTCATACTCTTCGACGGAATCCTTTTGGATCTCCGCTCCATACGAGAATATGGCGACGTATCGACTGTATGACATATCCAGGAATAAGAGTAGTTCAAAGGAAATAGAAGTTGCGAAACAATGTACCGAGAACTTACTCGATGTACGGCCGCACTTCTATCAGGTTGTTGAAGATATACAACGAAATGGTCCGCCATTCTTCGTTATCCAAAGATACTGGATGTGAAACACTAGCTGGTGCGAGATTCCCTTTGAATAGGCTGAGGTTGGATCCACCCTTTTTAGGCTCGTCAGCATTGTACCGAGGCTTCGGATTATGCAAATGACGATTTTTGGCTTCGTAGTGCGCTGTTACGAAGTTTGCCGCCTCCTCTGTGATGAATGCCTCAGCCATCGATGCTTCAATTCTACGTTTATTTTTACATTTTTCTCGAAGCGTCTTCTGCATCCTCTCAGTTGGGTAGCACCAACGATTTTGCACGGGCCCCCCCAATCTTGCCTCGGTCGGGAGATGCAAAATCAAATGCTGCATTGGATTAAAGAAGCCCGGTGGAAAGATCTTCTCTAACTTGCAGATCAACTCCGGCGCCAACTCTTCCATTTCTTCTAGCACGCCAGGCGATAGTTCTTTCGCACAAAGAACACGGAAGAAATAGCTGAGTTCTGCCAGTACTAGCCATTCATCCTCAGGGATGAAGCCACGCAACATCACCGGCATTACCCGCTCAATCCATATGTGCCAATCATGACTCTTGAGACCAAATATCTTCAGTTTATCAAGATTCGCTCCCCTCTTTAGATTCGCTGCATACCCATCGGGGAACATCAACTGCTGTTGCACCCACAAGAGAATTTCCCTCATAGCTGGCCTTCCAAGATTGAACCATGCCTTTGGCTTCGTCCAGTTCTGCTTTCCTTTCGGTTCTTTCATGTTTTGTAACGGCCTATCACATAGCGCCTCCAGATCGACTCTAGCCTTAGTATTATCCTTTGACTTCCCATCTATGCCGAACAATGTACCAAAAAGTGCCTCGGCGATATTCTTCTCAGTGTGCATCACGTCGATGTTGTGTGGGCAAAGGAGGTCTTTGAAGTAAGGCAGATCCCATAAGCATGTTTTGTGAGTCCACGCGTGCTTAGTATTATACCCCTTGAAGTACCCTGGACGTTGTGGATCTGGCTCGAGAGCGTTTAACTGATCCAGGGTCTGTTGGCCTGTCAATGCAGGTGGTGCAGAGTTTTTGACAACTCTACCCCTGATGAAGTTCTTCTTGTCTTTCCTGAACTTATGGCGAGGATCCAGGAACTGTCTATGCATGTCGAAGCAAGAAAACTTGCGACCGGCCTGAAGCCAACGAAACTCAAGAGCTCCCTTGCATGTGGGGCACGGGAACCTTCCATGCACACACCAGCCAACGAATAGCGCATACGCCGGCAAGTCATGCGTCGAGTACATGTACCAGACACGCATTATGAAGTTCGTTTGCTATAGGCGTCGTATGTCTTGAACCCATTATCCCAGGCTTCTTGCAATTCGTCCTTAAGCGGCTGCATGTACACATTCATATTTTTCCCCGGATAGTTGGGCCCTGGAATTATCAACGTCAGGAAAATGTTCTTTCTTTGCATAATCTGTCCGGGGGGAGATTGAGTGGAAAGACAAATACGGGCCAACAACTGTATTGGGCTGCCGTCATACCAAACACACTGAACCCATCGGTGCTGATGCCGACTCGAGGATGCCTCGGATCTGCCGCTTTGTCAGCATGTAATTCATCAAACCTTTTCCACGCAACACCATCCGATGTGTGTACCATCATCAGTTTCCCATCTGCATCTAGTTCGGTTCTTTTGCCTGTTTTGTGCCATGTCATCTGTCTGGCCGTCTCTTCGACCATGAAAAGACGTTGAAGTCTTGGTACGATTGGCATATACCGAAGAACACTAACAGGGATTTTGGTCTGTGTCTTCTCACCCATACCGTTGTCTACCACAATATACCTGGAACACTTGCAAATGGGACAATAGTTCAAGTCCGCATAGTCAAGCCTAAATAAGGCACATCCTTTCTCACAGGCATGTATCTTCTCATAGGGCATCTTCAGTGCACGGAGGATTTTGTCCGACTGGTACAGGTTTGCAGGCATTACATGGCCTTTGGGTAGAAAGCGTCCAAATACTGTCATAATTGCGTCATAGCATTCTCTGCCCAAGTTGAACTGAGCCTTCAGAGCCATTACTTGTGAGATGGCATCCAACTGACAAAGCTCAGTGTGCTCGTGGAGCGGACGTTTCGAAGACTCCAACATTTCATTGAAGGCCTTTGCAGATTCCTCCATCTCCTCGTCCGAATCCCGAGCATCATCATAGCCTTGCACCATGTTTTCCATCCCGGTACCATGCTCGTCGGTGCGACGATGATCCACCTCAGCTCGGTCACGTTGGGCAGACTCACCATGAAATGTCCACACCGTATAATCGGGCGTAAAACCATTCTTCTGCAGGTGTTTACCCATTTCCGCCTCTGTCCTCTTTTCCCAATTGCCGCATCGGAAACAGGGGCACCAAGTTTTCCTCTGGCCATTTGCAAATGCGGCTTGCACAAACCCCTTGGTTTTTGTGAACCATTCAGCGCTCCATTTGTTCTGACCAGTGTGACCGGTATACATCCAAGCACGGTCACTCATCTTGACTTTCAGAGCTACTGGACACACAACAATTATATATGTAATTCACCATGTATATATTCATCAGTTGATCTACTTTGTCAATTTTATTACGTCCATGCAACCTACACTCTAATAGGTAATGATAGGTCCTAATCCCACCCGAGTATGTGTAGATTGGGTTCATTTTCCCATATGCTATGCTCCGGATCCGACGCAAAATTTCGGCAACACCTCCCCGCTGTTCTCCTGATACACGTCTCTGCAATAAACAGAGAGGATGTGTACCCGGAGAACAACAGGGGAGGCACTGACGAAATTTATGCGTCGGATCCGGAGCAAAGCATATGGGAAAACGAACCCAATCTACACATACTCGGGCTGTCCGTGGATAGCGTTGGACAATTCGAAAGAATCAAGGTTATAAATATGCAAATGCATGCATATTTATAACTATGACGCTTTCGAACGGGAGACACATATTGGTTATGCATACTGATGATTCAAGACACATATATAGCTAGCTATCAAATTTCATGTCATTTGTGCAAATAATTAATGGGGGAGAAGGACATGTCATTTGTGCTCACCCACGAACGAAGGGGCAGAGCTCGTCAAACGCACGGCGCGGTCGTCGAACACCAAACCTCGCAGCGATGAAACAACTGCACATTTAAATCTACCCGATCAACACAATTATATATGATGTTTTTCATAACAAAATCGAAAAATATATGACCTAACTAATAATTCACAAATATATAACCCCGTCGGCCTCTGGAAGGCCAAAGAGCACCTTTTCGGGAGGTTTAGGGGGTCGGGGTGTCATGTCGGTGTCGGGGTGCTGTTTCGGGGTTAGGGTGTCGTGTCGGGGTCGGGGTGTCGGGGTGTGGTGTCGTGGTCTGTGTGTCGGGGTGTGGTGTCGGGGTCGGGGTGTCGGGGTCAGGGTGTCGGGGTCAGGTGTCGGGGTGTGGTGTCGGGGTCGGGGTGTCGGGGTCAGTGGTCGGGGTGTTTCCTTCTATCCTTCTTCTTCTTTCCTTCTCTTCTTCTTCTTTTTTCTTCTTCTTTCCTTTCTTCTTCTTCTTCTATCCTTCTTCTTCTTCTTTCCTTTCTTCTTCTTCTTCTTCTTCTTCTTCTTCTTCTTCTTTCCTTTCTTCTTCTTTCCTTTCTTCTTCTTCTTCTTTTTCATCTTTTTTCTACTTCTTTTACTTCTTTTCTTCTATTCTTCTTCTTCTACTTCTTCTACTTCTTCTACTTCTTTTCTTCTTCTTCTTTTTCATCTTTTTTCTACTTCTTTTATTTTCTTCTTTTTCATCTTTTTTCCACTTCTTCTTCTTTTCTTCTACATATTCTTTTTTCTAACACTAACACTAAATTTTCTTCTTTTCTAACACTAACACTAACACTAACAATTAAACAAGAATTAAACAGCAAAAAAAAGAAAAACAGAAAAAAAACTCACCGGAGCAGGGGGCGACGCTGGCGCCGGGGTGGTGGGTGGGTGGGGGGGCGGCGGGGCTCCGGGGCAGTGGGATGGCCGGGCGGCGGGGGTGGGGGCGGAGCCGGGCGGGAGGGGCGGGGGCGGGAGGGGCGGGGGCAGCGCCGGGCGGCGGGACGATGGGGGCGGTGGCGGGTGGGAGAGGGGGTGGGAGCGGCGGCGGCGTCGGACGGCGATGGGCGGTGGCGGGTGCGGCGAGGGCGGGGCGGCGCCGGGCGGCGGGGCAGGGGCGGCGGGGGCGGGGGCGGAGGAGGTCGAGGGAGAGAGATGAGTAACGGGCGGGGGAGGGGGCTCGGCCGTTAGTTAGGTTAGTTAGGGTAGCCTTTGCCGTCCGCCCTCCTTTGCCGTCCGCTTTTCTTCATATTTGCCATCTGCGGCAGACGGCAAAGTGGGGGGACGTTAAGTATTTTTTAACCAGCTCCTCAGTGGGCCCCCCTTCCTCTTTGCCGTCAGCTAGCGGACGGCAAAGATTCTTTGCCGTCAGCTAGCGGACGGCAAAGAGCTGGCTGATGGCAAAGGCTTTCTTTGCCATCAGCCGATTCTTTGCCGTCTGCTTTCGGGTAGCTGATGGCAAAGAGCTTCTTTGCTGTCCGCTAGCTGACGGCAAAGAGCTGGCAGATGGCAAAGTAGCTGATTCCAGTAGTGTATCGCTATGCTGGGGCAAAGGAGTTATACTGTGTCTATACTTCGATGACATACTGATATTTGGGACCCACCTCAAGGTCATTGAGGAGGTCAAGTCCTTTCTATCTCACAACTTTGAGATGAAGGACCTGGGTGTGGCTCATGTTATCCTGAACATCAAGCTACTGAGAAATTCTGAGGGTGGAATTACACTTTTGCAATCCCACTATGTTGAGAAGATTTTGAGTTGTTTTGGATATTCGGACTGCAAACCTTCTGCAACACCATATGATCCTAGCGTGCGGATTCGAAAGTTCGAAGGCACGACTGTAGATCAATTGAGATATTCTCAAGTGGTTGGTTCACTAATGTACCTAGCATGTGCTACTCGTCCTGACATCTCATTTGCTGTGTGCAAACTGAGCCGGTTTGTTTCCAATCCGGGAGATGTGCACTGGCATGCTGTTGAGCGAGTGATGCGTTATTTGCAAGGTACTTCGAACTATGGAATTCACTATTCTGGGTACCCGACGGTACTTGAGGGGTATAGTGATTCGAATTGGATATCTGATGCTGATGAGATGAAAGCCACAAGTGGACATGTCTTCACACTTGGTGGTGGTGTTGTTTCCTGGAAGTCTTGCAAGCAGACGATCTTAACCATATCGACTATGGAAGCAGAACTCACAACATTAGACACATCATGCGTCGAAGCAGAATGGCTTTGAGAGCTTTTGATGGATTTGCCGGTGGTTGATAAACCAGTGCCGGCTGTCCATATGAACTGTGACAATCAAACAGTGATTGCCAAGGCTAAGAGTTCAAAGGACAACATGAAATCCACAAAGCACATAAGAAGAAGATTGAAATCTGTCAGAAAATTAAGAAACTCCGAAGTAATAGCGTTGGATTACATCCAGACAGCTAAGAATATGGCAGACCCTTTTACGAAAGGGCTATCACGGATTGTGATAGAAAATGCATCGAGGGAAATGGGTATGATACCCACGTAAGTTGCCATGGGGGTAACCCAACCTATATGATCGAAGATCCCGTGAATTAGGACATGAGAAAACAATCCAGCGGTCAACTGAGGAGAGTATCCTTAATTAACCCACTCCATTGGAGATACACAATACTCTCAATTTTGTAAGGCAGGCTGACTTTTGTCTTAATGTGTTCCAAAGCTTGTGTAAGCAAGATGCTAACCTACAGAGCATTCTTTGGAGGAACACACTTATGTAAGCCCGACTGCTGGTCACAGTCTATAAGATTGGATAATCTCTATTAAGCTCAAGAAGGTACGGAGTATGACTAATAAGCTCCACCCGTGGGGTTTAGCATTCGGCAGCCATGTATCAGCTGACAATAGGCGAAACTTCTGCACGCCAAACTAACAATTCAAGGCATAGTCCATTGTTTAGTTGTGAAGAAGTCTAATCCTGATGCTCTAGGTGGAAGTTCAACTTAACAGTCTCCACTGAAAATTCTGGTATATCAAACATTGTTTGGAATAGTTGACAAACTTATGTGCCTCGAGATCTGGTGGGGGATTGTTGGATTATGGATGGGCTTAGGCCCATATAAGACACTAATCTCTGGTTAATCTTGAGGCCCATGTATGATTTGGCACGTGGTGGGAAGTTTAGTCCCACCTTGCTAGTTGAGGAGAGTTCAGACCCTTTTATAAGGGCTGCTCTACCACTTGCCATTGGGAGTTTGGGAAGAGGAGTGGTACACGCGCGCTCCTCCTCCTCCGCCGCCCGCCCGCCTCGCCACGCCTCGCGCGCGCCGCTGGTTGCGGGAATGAGCCAAGCCGAAGCTTATTTTTGCCACTCATGAATGAATTAATTAATCAGGAATTAATTAACGAGTCGCTAACATGTGGGCCACTGTCCAAGACGTTGGACTGTGGCGTTGCCGGGATTCGTCGACTCCCTTGTCGGGGGTGCGACCCTTGCCGGGACCCGCGTATTCGTCGACTCCCTTGCCAGGAGTGGGCCGACTCGGTCGTGGGCCTCGACAAGGCCCACGACTTTCTTCCTTACGGACTATATAAGAAGGCTCTGGCCAGTGAAGTAACCTAGTTCGGTTCACTCACTCCCTCTCGCGTGACCTAGCCATCATCTACTGTTCCTCACTCTGTGCTGCCTCCGACGATACCATCCCGACGACCGCGTGCACGGCTGGTCGGGAGAGCAGGTGCCTCCGCAACCCTGTCGTTCGAGATCCTGCCCGGGAGAACGGCAATAAGGTTTTTGGGGAGCGTCTCGACGCGACTGCTCCCGATCCGTCCCCAACTCTGTTCGCCTCTGCTTCCACTACTTCCTCTGCATCGACACAATGGCCGACGACGCCGCCGCTAAGAAGAAGGCCACGGACGACGCCGAGGCTGCTGCTGCAGCCGCCGCGTTGGCGTGGCCAACCGGAGGGTATGATCTGTTCATCTCTGTTTACTCGTACTTATGCTAGCCGTATATGTGCTGCTCATAGAAGGTTCGATTCTATGTTCTGTACGTGCTAGTATACTTAGGTATCGCTATGAGATGCATACCTTTATGCCATGCTTACTGTTTACTCGTGGATAAGTCTAATCGGAAAAGTGCTAATATTTCCAACACCCGACGCCAAGGAGGTCCAGCCATGCCTGCCGCACTTCCAACCTATGCCTATCGGCAGCGATGTCGGGAACTCGTGGCGCGCGCTCGGTCGCCGCCCTGGACGACCATGAACCCAATCGTTTCTCGTCGTCCTTGGGAACGGTCTCCCCTGCCACCCTTGGACTGCACCTCGCTGCCGCAGCTCATCTCTGTCGACGGCGCCATTCCCGCGGCTCGCCCTCCTTATCGTCGTCTTCCCCGGACAACGGCACCACCGTGATGTGGGGATGGTCAGCAGCATAACATGGATTGGAGCTTCATCGATGTAGGCGCGTGAGAAACAGGGAGGTGGCAGTGGGAAGAAGGGGATTCATGTTGGAGCACTCGCCGTGATTATTTATCAAAAGGAGCGGCCATGTTTTGAGGGAGATCGGGATCTGACAGCGTTGGATGGATGTGATCGTTTTTACAATCTGTTACACGGTTGCCATATACATATTCCTTAAAAAATTCCAGTGAGAATTTAAGGTTCACAGAGACAACGCATGCCAGAAAGCATGTTCATTTCTAACACCATACTACTCTATTTCCGCGAGCTACTGAAAGAATACCTTTATATTGAGTTAGCTCAGCCAAAATTCGTTTGAGTTAGCTCAACCAAAATCCATTTGCGTTAGATCAGCAAGTGACGTAACAAAAAAATAGATCAGCAAGTTGTTCCTAGTGTATATGCGCACATACATATACAATACATGTAGTATAATTTTGCCGTTGACATCACTGGCTCCATGTCCTATAGCCGCCACTGTTTTGGACCGTTGTATCACCTACTACTACACCAACCCACTCACAACAACAACAATGACATGCACATGCCCACCATCAAACCACCGGCAGCGATAAAAACTAGATTCCCGTCAGGGCGCACAACCCAACCAGCACAGTACCTAAAGTCCTGAGAGCAGGACAGAAGGACAGAAACCGGAGGACCGATGGAGATCGACGACGACGTCGTCGTCACCAGGGCCGAGATCACGGACGCCGCGGAGGCCACGTTCGCGGACTCCACCGTGATCCCCGACAGGTATGCCCGGCCGGACGAGGTCGGGGACGGGGTCGTCGTCGGCGGCGACGACGAGAGCCACGAGCTGCCGCTCGTTGACATGGCGAGGCTGCTCGACTCGGAGTCCTCGGAGGCGGAGACGGCCAAGCTTGGCTCCGCGTGTCGACACTGGGGCTTCTTCCAGGTCAGGCATCCTTAATACTACCCTTTTTCGTATAAGAGCGAATTTGCATTCGCATTATACTTCTCTGGGTATCCAATCTACACATTCTTCGGTTTTGCAGCTAACAAACCACGGAGTCGACGAATCGGTTGTGCAAGGCATGAAAGACAGCGCTATGCAGTTCTTCCGCTTGCCGCTGGAGAAGAAGAACGCACTGGCCGTCCACGCCGGCAGCTTGGGAGGGTTCGGGCACCACTTCACCGGATCATCCCGCAAGCTGGACTGGGCAGAGAGCCTCATCCTCGCCACGCAACAGAACGGGCAAACGAGCATGGACCTCTGGCCCGCCGACCCGCCAACATTTGGGTCATTTTTTCATTTAAACATTTGGGTCTTCTTTTCAAGCGTCACACGCCCATTACTGCTCTGTTTGCTTCGTCTCATTCGCCCGCCTGCTTATAACACCAGGGATGCGCTTGAGAAGTACTCGCTCGAGATGTCTGGCCTCACGAGGCGCCTCCTGGGGTTCATGGCGAGCGACCTCGGAGTGGAGCGGGAGGCGCTCGACGGGGCCTTCCGTGGCAAGACGCAGAGCGTCGCCATGCACCACTACCCTCCGTGCCGGCACCCGGACAAGGTGATAGGCATCACGCCGCACCATGACGGCCTCGGCCTGGCGCTCCTGCTGCACGTGGACGACACACCCGGCCTGCAGGTGAAGAGGGACGGCAGGTGGTTCCCGCTGGACCCGCTGCCGGGCGCCCTCGTCGTCAACGTCGGCGACATCCTCCAGGTCCTCACCAACGGCAAGTACAGGAGCGCCGAGCATAGGGTGTTGGTGGACGCCGAGAGAGGCCGGGCGACCGTGGTGATGTTCCAGGACGCGTCCGTCGCCGGGACGGTGAAGCCGCTCCCGGGGCTCGGCGAGGCAAGGTACAGGGAGATCGAGTACGGTGAGTATGTCAAGGGGAATTTCAGGGGGCTCGCTGAAGGGACCAGGTTCGTAGACAGCCTCGAGATCAATATAGCATAGGACGGTGGGCATCTTCGAGAGAAGAGATGCAGGGCCAGTTCTTTTCGCTAGTAATTCTTCAAAATATATGATTCTGGAAAACTGCTCACAGAATCGTCAGCTCACAGAATTGTCTGTCCAGTTTTTTATGCAATTCTAGCCTTGATTGTTCTATGAGTTGTTTGTTGAAATGTATGTAACGTCCTTAGATTGAAGTGAGTGATGAATGGGCAACACTCGGTTATTCCTGACAGTTTCATGTCTAATATGAACATGAAAACAAGATGCAAATCTCATTTAGATATATTATAACTACGCACTCTAGGAAGCTTCTCAGGCTATCAGACTACAAAGCCGTTCATTCTTCAGGTCTGATCATGCATGACCATCCGATTCACATAGAAGTTATGTCAAGCGCGTCGTAGGCTGAAACTCGCACGGATGTCCTTAAGGGCCGCTACTCCACCGACATTTTAGGAGGCCCGTGGTTGCATGTTCCTAGCGGGCCGCCCTCGGCTCAGCCCATTAGATAGATCACTCCATGCTCCTAAGGTCCTCCCTCCCGATCTCCCCTCTTTCTCCTGGGAGGTGAACATTGAACGTAACTGCGCCGCGGCCACGGCTGCTACAACCCTAATCATCCACCACAGATGTGATTCCCAAAGAAAAATCCAGCACACACGGCATGAGAAGCAGTGGGTACGAGGCGAGCGCTTCGTGCCTCACAGTCGCCGCTCTGGGGTTGCGCCTGGTCCGTGCGACTTGGGCAAGAGGGTCGCATCACGGGTCGATGCAAGGGTGCTGTGATGAGAGAAGCAATCTTCGCTGTAGATTGAAGTCGAGGCGCTACTGGACTTTAATGACGTGTGATGTGCGCCACTCGCAGGCGTCGTACATGGAGCAATTTCGATGGATAATTGCAGGTCAGTTACCATCTCGCAGAGGCCACAGTATTCTCCTCACGCCCTCACACAATGCGAGAAGTCGTGATTTCACTAGTGGTGCCCTTGAAGGCGGCAACTGAACTTTTACAAACAAGGTTGAGGCTCTCTCCACAACCAAATTGTAGGCTCCCAACAACACCATGAAGTTTCAACACAATGGAATATGGCTCCGACGTGATCTCAGCCGTCTAGGGTGCTCAAACACCCAAGAGTAACAAGATCCGCAAGGGATTAGTGGGGGAGTCAAATTTGTCTTGGTGGAAGTGTAGATCTAGGCCTTCTCAGGCAATCCCTAAAGAATCAACAAGTTTGATTGGCTAGGAAGAGAGATCGGGCGGAAATGAGCTTGTGAGCAACAATGAAGCTTGGGGGAGGAAGAGGTATCAACTTGGGGAAGATGACTCCCTTATATAGTGGGGGATGAAACACAACCGGTATGCACCCACAGCCCATGCACAAGCGGTAGTACCGCTCAGGGGAGCGGTACTTCCGCTGGCACGGAAGTTCTAGCCGCTGCATACAAATGACCAAGTCAGGGAGGCGGTAGTTCCGTCGGAGCGGTACTGCTGCTCCCACCAGCGGTACTTCCGCTTGGTGTTGAGAAGTAGCCAGAATCCGCGGTAGTAGAGGGAGGCAGGGCGGTAGTGCCGCCCTGGGCGGTAATACCGCTAGGAACTGCCGCTCTACTTCTGCCCCCGGGACAGACCAGTCCAGAACGCAACAAATAAGCGGTACTCCATGCGGCAGAAGCCAGCGGTAGTGCCGTCGGAGCGGTACTACCACGCCGAGGAGCGGTACTTCCACTTAGCATGAGAATGCCCAGTAAACCCGCGGTAGTAGGGTGGTAGTTAGGCCCGCAGTACCGCTGGAGCGGTACTACCGCGCTGAACTGCCGCTCTACTGCTGCTCATTTACAGAACATGAAGTAGGAGCCGCACTGCTTTGTGGTAGTACCGCTGGAGCGGTGCTACCGCTGAGCGGAGCGGTACTACCGCTTAAGCAGTTCTGAAAAGGTCCAAGCAAATAGGTGGGACAAGCTCAAGAGCTGGGAAAGAAAGAGGGTGCAAGGTGACAGTGTACGTGTTGATTCCACCCAAACCTTTCTGAAGCGGACCCCCTCTTAACAGTGCGGTGATCCTACGACTCAAGTCCACTGAAAATGAAACGCAAGAAAAACACCGTCTTCATAAACATTCCGAGGGGTTCGAATCGTCTTTGTGCCAAATGATAAATTATCTGAAATGCTCAATGGACACGATTAGTACGCAAAAGTATTGTCATCAATCATCAAAACCACTAAGGAAGAAATATGCCTTACCACTCTCTCTCCTCTCTTGTGCCTAAATTCTTCATGTGGTACAGTTCATCAGAGAAAGAAAATCCTTGTGTTTGCAACAATGCATATAGGTTCAGAAATGTTACATCTGAGCTGCATATCTTCCTATCCAAATTATGTTAAGCAACCAAGTGAATCCCAACATCCCGAACAACATCATTCAAACTACAATTGACGGCAAAGTTGAAAATTTCAAAGAAACTAACCCTAGCCCCCAATTTGAAATAGGCAGAAAGAAGAGACGAGAGGAACTTACAACACGCCACTAGCTCCACTGGTCCAGTGATCGCTACTGGTAGGGTTGGCCACCCAAATCTCTGCCAGCCTCGCTGAAAGTGCGTTATATCAACTAGAGGGGGGGTGAATAGACGATTTTTATGAAAGTCTTCAAAACGTGGAAGTTTCGAAGACAAACGATAGAAATAAACCTATTACCATGCAGCGGAAGGTAGACTACACTAGGCAAGCCATAGTCAAGTATTCAAGTGAGAGCACAATGACTAATAGCAGCAATGCAGTAAGGATCAGGTAGGAAGATATTATGAAGCCAAACAGAACACGCAGTCACTTAGTGAAGACAAAAGATAGTGCAATCATACAATGACTTCACAAGGAGTAACAGTAAGTAGAGGGACAGGAAGGATGAAACCAGTGACTCGTTGAAGACAATGATTTGTTGGATCAGTTCCAGTTGCTGTGACAACTGTACGTCTGGTTAGGGCGGCTAGGTATTTAAACCTGAGGACACACAGTCCTGAACACGCAGCTCAGGACACCCAGTCCTCACCGTATTCCCCTTGAGCTAAGGTCACACAGACCTCGCCCAATCACTCTGGTAAGTCTTCAAGGTAGACTCCCAAACCTTCACAGACTTCGTTCACCGGCGATCCACAATGTCTCTTGGATGCTCAGAACGCGATGCCTAACCGGCTGGAGGATGCACAGTCCTCAAGTGTAATAAATCTTCAGATCACACAGACACGAAGACTTAAGTGATGCCTAATTCTCTTTGGCTCTGGGTGGTTAGGGCTTTATCCTCGCAAGGAATTCTCTCTCAAAGGCTTCGAGGTGGGTTGCTCTCAAACGACAAAAGCCGTACACTAACTCTGAGCAGCCAACCGTTTATGGTTGTAGGGGGTGAGCTATTTATAGCCACTAGGCAACCCGACCTGATTTGTCCGAAATGACCCTGGGTCACTAAGGAACTGACACGTGTTCCAACGGTCAGATTTCAAACTCACACGACAACTTTACATGGGCTACAAGCAAAGCTGACTTGTCCGACTCTGGACAAGATTCGCTCTCATAGTCTTCACTCGAAGACATAGGTTTTGTTTAAGCATCACTCCAGTCATTCTGAATGGTTCTTTTGGACCCCACTTAACAGTACGGTGGTTCCTGTGACTCAACAAGGAAGAGGAAAAAGAGCTACGAAAGATCTAAGTCTTCGAGCTTCACAGGCTTCATGCGATGTCTTCTCTTGTCATAGTCTTCAATGTGAATATCTTCATATACCACCTTTGACATCAATGTCTTCATACATTTTTAGGGGTCATCTCTGATAAGAAAACCGAATCAATGAGGGACTTCTACCTGTGTTATCCTGCAATTCTCACAAACACGTTAGTCCCTCAACTAGGTTTGTCGTCAATACTCCAAAACCAGCTAGGGGTGGCACTAGATGCACTTACACTCGCCCTATCCTCCATGGACAGCGCCGCCTCCTCCAAATCCTCATCGTCGGTGCTGGAGTAATACGAACTAGAGCCGCCGCCGTCCAGACCTACCTGGTCATTGCTCCCGAGGCCAGGAAGGTCACCGTAGCCACCCACACCGTCACCGCCGCCGTGAGTCGCCGCCACCATCGCCAGAGAGCGAGGGGAAAGGGAGAAGGGAAACAAGAGCTAGGGTTCGTCCCGCTCGAACCAGTTCGGCCGAGCCAAAACGACCGAGACGGGTTCGTCCGAGTCAGCTGAGCAGCGCGCGCTGGTAGGCCACCATGTCACCTGACAGGTGAGGCCACTCGGTCAGATACACTGTCAATACGTGGTTAGATGGTTGGCAGGCCGTTTTGCAACACTTAGGCTGAGAGTTGGTACTGACTTGCAAAAAATTGACTAATGGTACCAATTAGTTACGACGTGCTGAAGTATGGTAGTTCCTTGTAATTAACTCTTCGTGGATAGTCTCCAGCGCAGGATGAGAAGGAAATCTAAATGGGTTTTGTTAATGGTCAGGCACATGTAATCAGTTGATTTTGCACGTTGGCACACTTAGAGTCTTTTTTTTTACATCAGCATAGTTGGGCCTAGGGATATCACAACCTCATTTAGGGCCTCCACAGTGGTTTAAAGTGTCCGCGTGGGTGTTCGGTTGGCTTTTTTAGGTGTGTTTTGTTTTTACCTCAAAAAAGGTGTGTTTTTGCTTTGTGTGCCTGTTGTTGTGTGTGTGTGTGCTTGCTCTCTCTGTGTGGGTTGTGATTGTGTGTTCTTGCTCTGTGTGTGTGCACTTTTTTTGCGGGGGAGTGTGTGCGCGCTTGTGTGTATATGTCTCTGTATGGAATAAATGGGGTAGTTCTACATTAACAACATGAAATGCAAATCCATTTTAAGATGACCCCGGCCCAACACTGTAGCTCCACCCCTGCCCTTTAGAAATGATGAATTGCCTCGGTTTCTGTCATAGGTAGGTGTTGTAATGGGTTGAGTTGTGTGCCCTAGCGAGAATCCAGTACTTAAGTTGTCCATGCTCGTTCGATGGCGGGCATGTGCACGACAATCATGTGGCCGTGCTTCTGTTCTGCTCCATTCTATTACATGTAATGTGCTTTCATATTTCTAGATCATTATATTTGTTGGAGAAACATTTTTAAGTATGCATATTGGTTCAATCACTTCATATCCATCGCCACTCATTTGGCCATCTTCATCTCATCTTGTCACTTCATGAGGTTCTAAGTTCTAACTACTTCATGAGCTATGTTGTACTGGACTCTGTGTGCAGACATTTTGGAGACGGTTGCTAGGGCTTTGTCCATTCGATTTGGCCGGCCACATGGCAATAAAATTTGTGATGCATAAGTGCGCCACGTAATCGCTATTGTCAATGCCTTTTGCCATGGGACCTTTTTTTCTAGTCCATTTACTTCTAACATGAACAATGGTGTTATTATATAAAGGAAAACCCACCATTCGTCTCCCTCGATGCATGCTTTCGCCTCGCTTTACAAAAAAAAAATGTATAAAGCGCAAACAAGATAAACAACTAAACGATACGAGGTAATGAGGAAGCCCTCTTACAAAGCAGAACTTGGGGTAACGGATAACAAATGCATGTGACTACGTTAATGACAGATAACGAATGAAGACCTGAACACAATGCCACGACACGCCCTAGTACACCTAACCTCTGCAACAACGCCCTAAGAGGGGGAACGGCGCGAAGTGTCACTGCTGCCTAGCCCGAAACTGACAAGCATCTTCATCCGGAACCTGGCACAGAGAAAAGAACCATAACGGCATTCTAAAAAAAAGTGACACCCACACGGAGCTTTCGTTTGATAGCTCACCCGTAACATCACGAAGCACCCAGGACAACCACGACAAAAGTTTTCAGATCCAAATCTGTGGGTCGTCACTGTCAATGACAGAGACCATGCCCACCGCCACAGTTGCCATGACTCAAAAGTCAAAACAATGTGGATTCGTTACCACAAAATGGTCCGACCGCTGTATCACTATACCTACCCACCCAAAACAACATTATTGAGATGCGCATGCCCACCATCGAACCATTGACAGTTTTTCTTGGATAAAATCTAGATTCTCAACAGGGCGCACAACTCACGACTCAGCACATACCTGAACGCAGCAGAGAAGGACCGGGGCGACTCAGCACTAATTCCTGGGAGGAGGAGGAGGAGGACGTACACGCACGGGAGGGTCGATGGAGATCGACGGCGACCTCCTCGTCACCAGGGCCGAGATCACGAACGCCGCGGCGGCCACGTTCGCGGACTCAACCGTGATTCCCGACAGGTACGCCCGGCCGGACGAGGTCGGGGACGGGGTCGTGGTGGGCGACGACGAGAGCCACGAGCTGCCGCTCGTAGACATGGCGAGGCTGCTCGACTCGGAGTCCTCGGAGGCGGAGACCGCCAAGCTTGGCTCTGCGTGTCGAGACTTGGGCTTCTTCCAGGTTAGGCATCCTTCATCCTTTTTCGTATATATAGAGGGAATCTGCATTTGCATTATCCTTTTTCTGTAACAAATCTACACATTCTTCGTTTGCAGCTAACAAACCATGGACTTGACGAATCGGTTGTGCAAGACATGAAGAATAACGCTATGCAGTTCTTCCGCTTGCCACTGGAGAAGAAGAACGCGGTGGGCATCCAGGCCGGCGGCTTGGGAGGGTTTGGGCACCACTTCACCGGACCATCCCGGGACAAGTTGGACTGGGCAGAGAGCCTGATACTCACGACGCAGGAGAACGAGCAAACGAACGTGGAGTTCTGGCCAGCCGATCCGCCAACATTTAGGCATTCCTAATACACTACTACTGGTATGACTTTCGTCCAAAGTCAAATAGTGCACATGCTTATCACTCTGCTTGCTTTAATTCGGAGGTCTTATTCGCCTGCTTATAACACAGGGATGCACTCGAAAAGTACTCGCTCCAGATGTCTGGTCTCACGAGGCGCCTGCTAGGGTTCATGGCGAGCGACCTCGGAGTGGAGCGGGAGGCGCTCGACAGGGCCTTCCGGGGCAAGAGGCAGACCGTGGCCATGCACCACTACCCTCCATGCCGGCACCCGGACAAGGTGATAGGCATCACGCCGCACCACGACGGCCTCGGCCTGGCGCTCCTGCTGCACGTGGACGACACCCCCGGCCTGCAGGTGAAGAGGGACGGCAGGTGGTTCCCGCTGGACCCGCTGCCGGGCGCCCTCGTCGTCAACGTCGGCGACATCCTCCAGGTCCTCACCAACGGCAAGTACAGGAGCGCCGAGCATAGGGTGTTGGTGGACGCCGAGAGAGGCCGGGCGACCGTGGTGATGTTCCAGGACGCGTCCGTCGCCGGGACGGTGAAGCCGCTCCCGGGGCTCGGCGAGGCAAGGTACAGGGAGATCGAGTACGGTGAGTATGTCAAGGGGAATTTCAGGGGGCTCGCTGAAGGGACCAGGTTCGTGGACAGCCTCGAGACCAATCGGTTTTGCTAATGGGTATTCTGTTGGCTTTGTTTTAGGTGTGTTTTGTTTGCCTCGGCGTGTGCGTGTGTGTGGGTTGTGAACTTGTGGTTGTGTGTTCTTGCCCTAATGCCCTGTGTGCGCGCGCGCGCGCGCGTATATGTCTCCGTATGGAATTCATTTCTGTAAGTGATCTGCTTGAATCATAATAATATTAAAGTTGCACTACTATATGCTTGTTTCTTGCATTTTTGGAATAGTGGAAGTTCTATAAAATCTGCTATAAATTTAGTCTATCATTTTCTTGATATTTTTATTTGTTTGTTCTTCTTTTAGGTAATACCGGTACACTCATTTCATTATAGTAATAAATGTCCTTTTATTTTTTTATGATGTCTTTGTTTATTTATGCTTAGTCAAAAAAGTTTGTCCGTTGGATTTTCTCTAATATTTGTGCATGTGACAGTGTATTCGATGTCCAAATCATGTGTCACACATTAGTTTTGCGTTAGGAACTTGTATGTAATTTATTTTGTAAGTGATCTAATTCAATCATAATAATTGTTGAAGTTGCACTACTCTTTGATTGTTATTGAAAAGGCTCAGGTAGAAGTTCTCCAAGGGTCACAGTCCCCTCCCGAGGCGCTCCCGCGGGCGCCCCTGGGAGGGAACCCTAGCGCCGCCGCCCCCGTCCCTCCGCCCCTTCCCCCCTCCCTCGCCGCCGCCGGTGGCGTCGCCGGCCAAAGGTCGCGTGGCGCAGGCGGCGGCAGGGCGGCTCTCTCCCTCGCGCGGGTGGCGGACGTCGCGGGGCGGCCTCCCCTACTCGGTGGCGTCGGGCGTCGGCTTGCCTCTGCTCCGGCTTCCCTCCTCTGCCTCGCTCCCTGGTGACCGGCCGGCGTCGCCTCCTCTCCTCCCCCCTCCTCGTGGGGCTCTGGAGGCCCGGGGGTGTGCTGGTGGCGGATCTGGAGCCCCCTGCCCAGATCCGGCGGGTGCTAGCGGTTGGCGGATGCAGGGGCGACCGGCGGCCCCTTCTAAGGTGGTGGTGGTGCAGCCGGGGTTCTTCCTCTCCGGCGGGGTGGCTGGGCACCGGCTGGACCTGGCCAGGGCGTGGATACGCAGGGGGGTGTGTGCATGCGGCCGGTCTCTTGCTGGATCCGGTCGGATCTGGCGTTGGGGGCCTGCCTGCGGCGCGTGGTATCGGTGGTGCGTGCCCGGCGGCTCCGGCGCTTGGAGCTCGCCAGGCGACGCGGGTAGGGTAGCGGCCGGGCATGGCCACTGCTTCGGCCGTGGGCCGCGGCGTGGGGAGGTCCGACGGTGGTACTCTCCCGGTGTCGTGGCGGCTTCACGGTGGTTGACGGATCTGCCCGCGGCGGCGGCCGGCTTCTCCCGCGTCGGCTCGTCTATGTTCGGGCCGTCTCGGCCTTCGCCCCATCTCCTCGTCGCCCGGGCTTTACTCCCATGAAAGGGCTGGTCCTCTCCTAGCTGCGGTCTATCGCTCATCTCGCGCCCGGTGCTGCAGGACCGAGCTCGTCTCGCGCACGATGCAGCAGGACTGAGCTCGCCTCGCGCACGGTGCAGCAGGACTGACCTCGTCCCCTTTTCGGTGCTGCAGGACCAAGCTCGCCTCGCGCACGGGGCAGCAGGACGGGCGGATGGATGCCAGTTCTGGCCGACCTATCGGGTCTCGGCGTTGGGGGTCGCCCAGGGGTGCGAAAGGTGGGACCTTTTCGCTCGTCTCTTTAGTTGGGATTGCGGCGGGTCTCGGGTGAGATGGTGTCAAGGTCTTGGATGCCGGGTGTAACACCCCGTATGTAACATGCCATATTTGTATTCCAACCCTTGCCATTTCCGGCATTAAGTTATGATATTTCCTCGTTGTCGGGTTTTTTTCTTCGTGTTGCTTTTGTCTTTGTCATGCATCTCATATCATGTCATCATGTGCATTGCATTTGCATACGTGTTCGTCTCATGCATCCAAGCTTTTTCCTCGTTGTCTGTTTTGCATTTCGGCGCTCCTATGTCCTCTGGTGTCCATTTATACCTCTTTTTGTGTGCGGGTATTAAACGTTCTCGGATTGGACCGAGACTTGCCAAGCGGCCTTGGTTTACTACCGGTAGAGCGCCTGTCAAGTTTCGTGCCATTTGGACTTCGTTTGATACTCCAACGGTTAACCGAGGGGTCGAGAAGACCTCGTGTGTGTTGCAGCCCAACACCTCTCCAAAGTGGCCCAAAACCCACCTTAACCTCCTCCATCATCTAGATCGTTCGATCACGATCGTGCGGCCGAAAACCGTGCTCAATTTGGAGCCCCCTAGCTCCTCCTACCTATAAATATAGCCTCTCCCCCGAAATTCCGGATCCCTACCTACCCTAACCCTAGCCCCCTTCCTCTCCGCGCGCCGGACAACGTCCGGGCCGCGCCGGACAACCGCACCGCCACCACTCCCGTCGCGCCACATGGCAGGCGTCCACATTGCCGCCGCTGGCCCGCCTGGGCCCGAGGGGAGCCCTCCCGGCGCGGCTCCCCCGCGTGCCGCCCGCACCTCCGCCCGAGACATCACGTCGCGCCTCGCCTCTCCTCTCCGCCGCGTCGCCGCCCAGCTCGCCGCGCCGCCACCCCGGTCCGCCCGGCGCCGCATCGTCGCCGGTGGTCGCCGCCCCGCGTCCGCCGCCGCCTCGGGTGACGCCCTCCTCGACGTCCGTGCCTCCGCCGCCATCGTCCTCGCCGGCGCCTACCACAACCCGGCCGGCCTCATTCTCTCCCTCGTCTCCGGCGAGCCCCTCCTCTCCGTCGTCCCCGACTCCGGCCACCTCCTCTCCGGCGACTCCCGCTCTGGCCAGCTACAGTGAACTCCGGCGAGGACCTCGGTTTCCATGCGATCCCGATCCAGATCTGGATCCAACCCTAGGGGTTGACTTTTTCCCTCTCTTCCAGTAATTTTGTGCATTTTCATCGCATCATAACTCTGCAACCGTGGCTCCGTTTTGGGCATGTAGCATATCATATTGTTCGTCTCGACGAGTACTTCATTTCATTCCATTGCACCATGTTCATTTGAGCTCATCTTGATGCCATAAATACTGTTGCAAGAGTGCTAGTTTCTGTTAGTTTCAGATTCATATCAGTAATTGGACATTTGTCATTTTTGCCATGATTGATGTGTGCCTCCTATGAACTTGAGCTCTACATGTGTTTTGAAGTATGTCATGCCATATTTACAAGGGTGTATGCCATGTATTTTTGTGATCTCTATGGTGACTAGCACAAGCATGCAAAGTAGCCCTAGTAATGTTGCTGATTTCAGTGACTTAGAAATATTCTAAGTCTTTTGTCCTGTCAATATTTTTATGCCATGTATTCATGTTGCTACCGAGTGATCCGTGTCTCTTTTGAGCATGATCTGTAAGGATGTTTTGTAGATATTGTTGTGCTATATCCATTCATGTCTTTGTTTGCAATTATGGAGCACCCTAACTTGAGTCAATCGAGCTCTACTTTGCTATAAAATGTTCCTGGCAGAATATTTACATGTTAAGCATTTTTGCTGAGCTTGTTGTAGTTGATCCATGCATGCTATGTTGTTGTTTTTGCCATGTTTAGCTTCTATGCCATGTCTACTTGTTGGGTGTATGCTTAGTTTGTCATGCAATGCCTTGTGGTGAGTGCATCGAGCTCATAAACATGCCTACTTAATATCTGTTTTGCCATGCTCCAGTTTTCTACTAAGTCTGAATCTGTTAACGATAATTGCTATGTTCACATGGATGTCATTGTATTTTCTGATCCCTTTTGGCTTATGGTCAGTAAAGGACTTTTGTTGTATGCTTTGAGTAGCTTCATGCCATGCCTTGCTTTGCCATGATATGATCCTGTAGCATGTTGTTATCTTGCTCTAAACATTGCTTCCGGATGTTAAATTCCTGGCATGTTGTTATTTTCACTAAGTCTGTAACTTGTAATCTTTTGCACTTTTGTCATGCTTGTTTGAACCTGCTATTGAGTGAATTAGACGTAGCTCAGTGTTCATTTTTTGTCAAGCATCTTGAGTGGATCTCTGCCATGTTTTTTGTTGCTATGTTAGAGTGCAGTAGCTTGTTGTTCTTGATGCATTTATATGGCCTCGTGCTATTAATCGCGGATCGGTGTCATATTTGTTTTGCTTGCCATTTGCAAACCGTGCATCCGATTCCGGTGATCTTTATATCGATTTCGACCGAAATCAACTCCTATTTCCAGTGGAACTCTTGGTTTTCCAAGTTGAGGCCAGGTTCTATCTTTCCTTTTCAAAACATGCATATGCATTGCATATCACATCCCGCATATCATGTCATGTTTTGCATCATGTTGTTTATGCATTGCACGTGGTTGATTGTGTCTCCCTTTGCTTGTGTTCTTGCTTGGGTAGAGCCGGGAGACGAGTACGTGATCGAGGAGCCCGTTGAGTACGTTTACGAGGATCAAGCTAACGTCAACTCGGAGAACCTTGCAGGCAAGATGACCATACCCTTGAAATCACTTCTATCTTTGCTTGCTAGATGCTCGCTATTTTACTATGCCTATGCTACGATACCTACCACTTGCTTATCATGCCTCCCATATTGCCATGTCAAACCTCTAACCCACCTTGTCCTAGCAAACCGTTGTTTGGCTATGTTACCGCTTTGCTCAGCCCTCTTATAGCGTTGCTAGTTGCAGGTGAAGATTGGAGTTTGTTCCTTGTTGGAACATGTATATTGTTGGGATATCATTATTATATCTTGTCTATCTTAATGCACCTATATACTTGGTAAAGGGTGGAAGGCTCGGCCTTATGCCTGGTGTTTTGTTCCACTCTTGCCGTCCTAGTTTCCGTCATACCGGTGTTATGTTCCTTGGTTTTGCGTTCCTTACACGGTTGGGTTATAATGGGAACCCCTTGACAGTTCGCCTTGAATAAAACTCTTCCATCAATGCCCAACATTGGTTTTACCATTCGCCACCTAGCCTTTTCCCTTGGGTTTCGCGGACTCAAGGGTCATCTTTATTTTAAACCCCCGGGCCAGTGCTTCTCTAAGTGTTGGTCCAACCTGAGCGATGTCCGGGGCTACCAGGGGCAACTCTGGGCTGGCCTACCCGATGTCTGGCTCATCCGATGTGCCCTGAGAACGAGATATGTGCAGCTCCTATCGGGATTTGTCGGCACATTCGGGTGGCTTTGCTGATTTAGTTTTACCATTGTCGAGATGTCTTGTAACCGGGATTCCGAGTCTGATCGAATTGTCTTGGGAGAAGGAATATCCTTCGTTGACCGTGAGAGCTTGTGATGGGCTAAGTTGGGACACCCCTGCAGGGATTTGATCTTTCGAAAACCGTGCCCGCAGTTATGGGCAGATGGGAATTTGTTAATGTCCGGTTGTAGATAACCTAAAGCTTAACTTAATTAAAATGAATCAACTGAGTGTGTGGCCATGATGGCCTCTTTTCGGCGGAGTCCGGGAAAAGAACACGGTCTCGTGTTATGCTTGACGCAGGCTGTTCTAGGATCACTTCTTGATCATAGTTCATCGACCGTGCCTTTGCCTTCTCTTCTCGTTCTCATTTGCGTATGTTAGCCACCATATATGCTAGTGCTTGCTGCAGCTCCACCTTATACTTTTACCCTTTCTATAGGCTTAAATAGTCTTGATCGCGAGAGTGTGAGATTGCTGAGTTCCCGTGACTCACAGATTACTTCCAAAACCAGATGCAGGGACCGATGATACCGCTCCAGGAGATTTGACTGAGCTCAAGTGGGAGTTCGATGAGGACTCAAGACTCAGGACGATACTACGTTTCTTTTCCAGACAATCAGTAGTGGTGCCCAGTTGGGGCGATCGGGGACTTTGTTGCATTTGGGGTTGTCTTTATTTTTGGTTCTGTAGTCGGACCTTGAGTGTATCTGGATGAATGTAATGATATTTATGTATTGTGTGACGTGGCGTGTGCAAGCCAACTATGTATCTCTTTTCCTTATTCATTACATGGGTTGTGTGAAGATTACCTCACTTGCGACAATGCTTACAATGCGGTTATGCCTCTAAGTCATGCTTCGACACATGGGAGATATAGCCGCATCGTGGGCGTCACACCGGGGGGCGGCCCTGGTGGTGGTGGCGCGGTGCTCTTGGGCAAGGCCCGTGCCTTGGTGCTGCCCGGTCATCATGGCCGTGTGGGCGGCGTGGTTGCCGGGATGTGGCGTTCGGTGGCGGTGAGTGTTGGCCGAGGTGAAAACCTGCTCTATCTTCGGATGGACCGGCGACGGCGGAGATCGTTCCCTTCTTGAAGGCGTCGCCGCGGCTCTCATTGCCCATCATGCGGCTCCAGGGGAAACTCTGATCCTTGGATCGGGCGGTGGTGGCGCTCCGGTGCCGTACCCTTTCTGAAGGCGCCGCCTTGGAGCACATGGTCCGTCATATGTAGCTTCATCTCTTCGTAGTGGTAGTGCTAGGGGTGGTGTTGCTGCGCTCAGCGCCTATGTATCCTGTCTTGGGTGTGTGTGTGTTGTGGTGGCGTGTATTTGTCCTGGGTGCTTGTTGTGATCGGTGCTTTATATATAAAGCGGGGTGAAAGCCTTTTTCGGTATGATTGTTATTGCATATTACGCAACAATGCAAGTTCTACAATATCAATTACAAAAAAAAAGCATTTACTTCCAGTTTTTTCCTTTATTTTCTTTCTTCTTTTAACGTAATACCAATGCACTTCATTCATGCTACCATCAGAAAATATTTGTTTTTTTATTATGTCTTCTTTATTCATGCTTAGTCGGTTTTTGGCCTTAAGATTTTTCCAATATTTGTGCATGTGACAACGAATTTGATGCTGCAATAGTGTGCCACTACTTAGTTTTGTCTTAGAAACTTAAAATGGAATTCACTTTTAAGTGATCTACATTAGTTATAATAATTACTGAAGTTGCACTAATATATGCTTGTTATTGCTTAAGTGGGGTTTCCCTGCTCCCAACTCCCAAAAATGATTTAGGGGCCTCGGCATAGCCTTGCTAGGGATGCTTTGGGGGAAAACGCCTAACTACCGCACAGAAGAGGCGATGGGATGTTGCATGGAGTCTACATATTCTGCTTAAATTGTGTGTGCAAAAACAAGAGGCGATGGCACGTTGCATGAAAAATAGCAGAACCAGTCACTTGGCAGTTTTGGTCAACTTTTGCTGCCCCTGCTGGAGTGGGGTTCCCCTGCCCCCAACTCCCTAAAACGGTCTAGGGGCATGTGCATACCCTTGTTTGCGATGCTCTTAGAGGGAAATGCCTAACTACCGCACACAAGAGGCGATGGGATATTGCAAGGAGCCTACATCTTCTGCTTGAATCGTGTGCCTGAAAGCAAGGGCCGATGTCACGTTGCATAATTTGAAATTTAGTGCATAATTTGAAGCCCTTTCAATCAGAAATCTAGAAACTTGTCAATCTAGAAAATTTGTATCATTTGAATCGACTATCCAATTTAAGATCCATTTGAACTATCATGGTATATGGTAGTTTGGTTCCAATATTCAAGGATACAATACGATTAAGTGATCCTAGAGTTATGAGGTGCAACTGCAACCATAGAATCTCGGAAGAAACATGCATGTCCATTATCCCTTAGGAGTGCCTACTCTGGTGCCGCACGACTCAAACCCCCTTAGACACCTGGGCTGATAATAAGGTTTAGGTGCATGTGTACTGTTTCTCTATCCTTTGGTTTTAGGTGCACCCTTTTTGTGGCAGCCAGTCGGTCCACGTCGGTTTGCATCTCAATGTTTGTGGCCTGATCTTGTAGAGATCGAGTGTTAAAAGCTAATGACTTGAGATCCTCCACCACCTTGCCCCGATGATACCTAGTCGCCATAAGAGTTTCAGTTGTTGGATTTTGGATGACAGTTTTGTATGTTACTTCATCTCCGATCTTGCTTGACGCATTTCATCTCGAGAGGGGCGGCCCCAAGCTTATTGAGATTTTTTTTTAATCTTGGCCTAGTCCCTCCTCGCCGACATGCCGACCATGCACATGAAGGGAAGGTTAGAGGTTGGGATTAAATCTGATACTTCTTTGGTCTTGGGGTGTATCCACGAGAATGTGGCCCCGAAGCCACAAACCAACGAGAGCTATCTATGGTGACGTAATTACGACATGTTTGCCTACAGTTTTGGTGAGAGTTTTGACTTTTGATGAGGCACAAAGTAGGAACTTGCACAAACGATTTTACTTTCAATGCCGACTGTACAATGTTTTGTACGAGGGACCATTATTCGATTCTTCAGGACTGATTGATGTCTTGGCGCTGAATAGAGCCACGGCGGTCGAAGAAAAGAAGAGCACCGCAGAGGACGGAGAAAAACGAAAAAAACATGCGCCGTTGCCGGGGATCGAACCCGGGTCACCCGCGTGACAGGCGGGAATACTTACCACTATACTACAACGACTTGCTTGTGCTTAAACCGAATATAGAAGCTTACTTAATGCTAATAACTGGTTGCTTCAGGCCTGACGAAGCAGCCAGGCACGCTGGCTCTGTTCTTGCCTTCTATATTCCGCCACACACAAAGCCTCCTTATTTTTCATCACTGCAAAAAAGAAAAAAGTCACCTTCCTTTTTTCATGCGTCGCAGAAGCAGTAGCAGCACCGCATTCCACGTGATATGTCGCTTCTTCGTCATGATTCATGAACGGACGCCCCCACTGGAAGCCATCTTTCTCGCACGCCAGGTCCAGGGACCTTCTCCATTCGCATCATCAACTCCCCGACTGGAGACACTTCCCTTTCTCGTACGCCAGGGGCCCGTGCTCCACCACCGTAATAATAACCCTACTCCTGCACCGACGCAGGGACCGAGCACCACGACTTGTCGGGGCTATGGACGCCCACCGTCCACGCACAGCTTTGCCAGACTCGATCTTGGGATGTGGAGAAGAAGGCTGGAGCTGGCCTAGAGATGCAATGCTCACCGCCACACTCCAAGCGCATAATGCAGTAAAGCCTTCAAGGTAGAGGGGGCACTTTTTTTCTTTAATCATGGTAACGCAACAAACAGTAGAAATAATTAAAATTACATCCGGATCCGTAGACCATCTAGCGATCCCAAGGCGCGCCGCTGTCATTGCCCCTCCCTCGCCGGAGCCGGACAAGCCTTGTTGTAGTAGAAAGTTGGAAAGTCGTCGTGCTAAGACCCCATAGAACCAGAACAGCAACCGCCGCCGATGAAGAGTGTAGACAACAAGGAGAGGGAGCACTTTTCTAGGCATCTCATTAGCTGGTACTTCAACTTGGAGGGGTATTGGTGTTTTGACTCACTTACAAACACCCTTCACCCAATCTTCCCTTCTTTGTGTGTGGGAAATAACTTGTATATTACTCATGTAGCATAGCTACTATCAGAATTACAAAGTTCAACAAAAAAAAATTTGGGCCAGAAGCAAGCCACACAACCGTTCGACCACTACCTCTACCATGACTAGCAAGATCACTATTCAGTCGAACATGAGTTGTTGTGCCATGAGCAATTTGATATCATGCACAAATAAGCCAAAGCTTTGATATATCCACACCTTCTTTCCTCTGAAGATTAACAGCTTAGGACAGTCGGTCTCGAAATGTATTGGGAGTTGGCTCCATTCCAAGGCCAGAGACGGCCCTTCCTTGATCGAAGATAACTCAGCTTCCAGGGCAAACGAGCAGTGTTGAAGGCATCTGCATGATGAAAGATAACTACCACTCCCAGCAAATCCTGTAGGCTGGACAAAGGAACCGTCCGTATTTAACTGAACCCATCCGGCTTCAGGAACCCGCCACGACAAAACCTGAATTTCAGCTATCCTTAACTGCAGGGGCAAGAGGGTATTCAGCAACCACTGATTTGCCTTTGATGGGGTCTGCCTTCTTTGAGACAAGGCAATGCTAGTCCAACTTGCTGAGCGTGCTCGAAATTTGCTTATATTTGGCCTCCAGCCCTTCTTTCTTTTCTTCATCCTTTCCATTTTGGAACCCACAAATGATCCTCAAAGCATTGCCAAACCTAATAGCAGGCTGCGCCGAGTTTTCACGAATTCTAATTCAATTGCGTGGGAGCTAAAGAGGAAATATCCTTAAGGTGACCGTATTTTCGTTTCAAAGGCAGACTCCCTAGAGGGATCTCCAGAACTATGGAAAATGACAAAAATATATGCGGCTGAAACACAGAAAACAATTCACTCAAAGACAGGCTCAGAGATAAAAGCATATATACACAACTAAAAGATTTATTAACATGCAAATAGGTAAATGCAGCCGTAACCAAACATATATACAAATCGAGCATCTAGGAAAGGCTGGGTAGTCAAACACCGAAACGTGGCAGCCGAGCTGAAATCACCGATATGAGCTACGGTCGTGACTACTACTCAGAAGCTATAAGCAGATGTAACCAAATCTACAGATGATCGGGCGGTAGTTGTACGTTAAATCATGAATACTCATTCCACTACTCAGCATGCCTCTTGGCCATCGTCTTCTTGAGACCTTTTAGGATCTTGGAGAACCAAAGCACATTCATCACGAAGATTATGCAAGGCGCAATAAGTACCAGAAAATAGCCGAAGGTGTTCATCTTCTTAATCTGTCATCGATGAACAAGTATAAATCAGAATTATGTGTGCGGTAGCTGTGGTGTATAGTGACCTCGAATGAACCGTAGTGTACCTGATCATAATGTACAAACATGTGATAGAACAAGTACATGAACAGAATTATCCTTGCAACCTGCATGAAGGCATTTGTTTCGAGATTAGGAACCAATTGGTTGTAATAAAAATACATCATATTTGTTTTTTAGACCATACGCATCATAATACTGATTTAGCAAACAGATTTGAGTAAATCTGAGTACTATTAGTGGTCACGTTATGGCTGTAAATTTGATAATTTTATCTCAAGTCCCTCAGGAGTTACAAAGGCCACGTTTGTCCTTACAAACAATCCAATACTTAAATGACCTAACAAAACTTATGTGATGTATGCTACCAATTTGAAAGGTGAAATTAAGATCCAACGGATAATTATTCCCTTTGTGGTGTGCAACAACAAATTTCAGTTTCTAGTGTAGGACAAACAGGCTTATGTATCAGTAATATATCCTCGAAGCAAGCCACTTGTCGATTCAAAGTAGTCAACAGTCAACACAACTACACCGATTTGAAGGCTGGGACACGTTGTGAATCAGAAAATTGTAAGATTACTGCAGTCAACAATCTTGGATGTGGTTATACAAGTTCAATGTTTTTTTAAACATGTATACGCTGTGTCATTTTATAAGTGAATAGTGTCTTGTTCTTACCAGCCAAGTAAGAACCATTGCAAATTAGTGTCGTTTATAAGCAGATAGTGGTTGTGCTTACCAGCCAAGTAACAACCATTGCAACTCCGTTAACAAGGTAAGCTTTGGAGTTCGTCATTCCAGCAACATCAAGGAACCTTGATGGGACCAAGAGATATAATATCAGTTTAGGCAGATTGAAGTATGGCAATATATAAACAACAATTGTGAACTTGTTCACATATACTCCCTCCGTTCCCAAATATTTGTCTTTCTAGAGATTTCAACAAGTGACTACATACGGAGCAAAATGAGTGAATCTACAGTCTAAAATATGTCTACATGCATCCGTATGTTGTGTCCATTTGAAATGCCTAGAAAGACAAGTATTTGGGAACGGAGGGAGTACAAGTTACCATCTTAGATTGATTCCTGGTGTAGTAGTCTCAGTGATGAGACCCATGTATATGTATACATGTGCTTCCCCAGAAAGCATAGCGTACATTGTAGACATAAGTGAAAGCATGTGGTGGATAACCTAAAAGTAACAATAAAGACAGAAAGGCAGTTTAGAAGAGTCGAATGAGAGTAGCCGGCAAAGGTTAGTCGGTTAGAACGTGGAACAGGAGGAGAAGGGGAAGGCATGACAAAAGCATATTTACTTACATACTCCATTCCACCAAGGGCAGGGTAAAGCCAATATATCATGGCAATGTCTGTAATGAAATACCCAATAGAGACCTGGCAAACATGAGATTCAGCTCAGAACGAGGCAATGGAAAGATAGAGATGTTAAACAAGAAGCTTGTGGTGCATTCTCTCAAGAAAATAAAATGAAGTAATAGCATACACATACCCCTAATGTAAAACTGGAGAGGCTTGAACTTCTAACTGTTACTGGTCCATCCAGCTGGTCAGAAAACATGCCCGAGAAGAACACTAGGTATACTGACATAACTGTAATGAATATTGCATGGACAGTGGACATGCCCCTAGTAGAAGATAAAAAGTCATAAATATTATGTATACCAAAGGAGGGAGTTGGATACTAAGTTGTAAAATTAATCTCACCTGTTGTTCCATTCGATCTTCTGCATATCGTTAAGAGAAGCATAACCTTTGAAGTTAAATGAACTGATAATGCGCGTGAAATCGTAGGCCTGAGCCAGCAAACACAAATAATGTTATGTGATAGTCAAGAAACTTTAACAATGATTGAAGTTCAGGTATGATAGATGCATTTACGAAGTTCCATTGAGAATTAAGATTCACAGAGACAACACATGCTACAAATAATGTTCATTGCTAGCATCACACTACCCTATTGCAGCGAGCTACTAAACAAAATTCATTTGTGTTAGCTCAACCAAAAATACGGCTGAGTTAGCTCAACCAAAATACGTTTGAGTTAGCTCAACCAAAATAAGTTTGAGTTAGCTCAACCAAAATCTGCTTGCGTTAGCTTAACCATAACATGGTGGGGCTTTGGGCTGTATCGCATTTGACCTTAGCTTATAAAGTCATAATGAATACTGAACTGAGGTGGAACAAATAAAATATATCTACAAATAAATACCAAACCTTAATAAGCAAATATGTACTGCTAAGCAAAATTTCTTTGCTCAACTGGCGCCTGATCTACACTCTCATCAGTGTAATCATGGTTTGGAAGGGCGAATAAAATCAATACAAATTGACATGTTAAAGAAAAAAAACTCAAAATATAATGAGAACATCTTCTAATTAATAGATTAAAGTTAAGCGCCCACATGAAACTCAGTAAGTCAAACTACATGAGCATGAAAAGAAGTTTAACACATTTTTTGCCCAATCAACATGCTACACAAAAAGGTTATTGCACGGTTACTAGTAGAGTTGTCACAAGGCTTAAAAAGAACAAGGGTGAATGACATTACCAATTTGCACATCAGGATCCCCCCGAGCACAGCAGCGTATGGAGCATACGAGTCTGCCAGCAAGTAGTCCCTAACAAGAACCTCTTTGTACTTGTAGGCTTTAAATGCCATGGCTGGAGCCGCAGGCACATCCATATCGAGATTTCTGGCCACTCAACAGCCTAATGAAGAAACCAGACAGAGACATGTAAAGTACCAACAAGTTAGGAATTGACGATGCGCAAGCATGAAAAAACTCAATAGGATCAATGAGCATTTTAGGGTATCTACACTACTTATAGTGGTCGGTCCAATTATCTCCAGCCAGGTACAGCAAACAACCTTCCATCAAATGGGTAACGGATCAACGAATTCAGGAGACAAATCGCTATCAGAGAAGACATGTTCTGTTTCTATTCTACCAGATAAAAAGTAGTAGTCCTATTAGAGAAGACGAAAAGTGGGACTAAACGCCAGCATTCAGCCCTGTCCCATGCAACCGATGGTAATAAAAGTGAAATTCCGTTGCAATCAGGGTAAAACTAGGCTTGAACTGATAGAAAGTAGGTACAGTATCCATCCATCCAGAACGGTAACAATCAGCAGACGCACTGCCCGTGGACTGTGTGTGAGGTAGCCAAGCCAACGCGTGCCCAAACTACAACCAAGATCAGGCGCAGCAACATCTGTACCATCGACCCCCAGCATACCAGAGGTTAAAAAAAAAGAGGTTTAACCGAGCTCCCTAAATCCCCGCGGGAAACCGCCGCCAGGACCGGGTCTACCCTCTCCCAATCTCCGCGGATTGGACGACGTCCAAGCTTGCAGCCCTCCAAGCACGCGAGCAGAGCAAGCTGAAGCGCGGAAGGAGCGGGGCAGGGGGGAGGGAGGGGAAGCTCACCTGAGGGGAGCGGAGGAGCTTGCGGTCGCCGAGAAGGCTGCCTGGCTGGGGTTGGGGTGTTGGCCGGAGGGGAAGCGATGGTGGTATTCCGTCCTCTTGCTTGTGTCCCGGTTCTTGCTTGGCTATTGGAGGGGAGGGGAAGGGTGGGGTGGGGTGGGGTGGGAGCGAGGAGAAAGCGCTGGACTGGATGGAAGGAGGAATCCGCAGACGAGACGATGCCCACGGGCCACGGCGGGCGAGAGAAAATTCCGGGACAAGGATTTCGCTCCACGGCAGCAGGAGCATTATTGCGACGCGGCCGGAGCAATAAATAATGCAAAGTGCTGTCGCGGCCGGAGAAATTTTATTAATATTAATTAATTAAATACATAATAAACCAATAAATAAAGCAGATGATAGTACACGGCGACCGGAACGGTTCGTGCGCGTCCCGGGCCGCGACACGTGGCGTAACTTCGTTCCGCCGGTGCAAAAATACAATTTCTTAAATTAGTTTTCTCTAACACCGTATGCTTTTTTTCGAGAAAACATAATCTTGCCACGACAGTACAACGAACACCAGAAATAATAAAAATTACATCCGGATCCGTAAACCACCTAGCGACGACTACAAGCACTAAAGCAAGCCGAAGGCGCGCCGCCGACCATTGGTTCTCCTTTACCGGAGCCGGGTAAAACTTATTGTAGTAGACAGTCGGGAAGTCGTCGTGGTAAGGCCTCATAGGACCAACGCAGAAAAATAGCAACCGACGCCAATGAAGAGTAGCATAGATCGGAAGGATCCAACCTGAAACCACATGAACATAAGCGTACTACGACAAGATCCGAGAAAAATCCACCCAGGACAGATTCGCCGGAAATACACCTCCACACGCCCACCGATGATGCTAGACACAACATCGGAACGGGGGCTAGGGAGCCACCGTCATCTCGTCTTTCTGAGCAGGACACAAACCTTAACAAAATGCGAAGATATAAATGAAAGCAGAGCCCTCCCGCTGGCAAGGGCCGAGATCCACCGCGTCACCATGACGCTAAGGCCACCGGAGAAGACGCGGACCAACGGCGACGCCGACAAGAAGCAGGGGAACCCTAGACTTTTCTTGGGAGGAGGCAGCCCGATTGTGTTGGAACCAGAACAGGAAACGGAAGGGTCCCTAACACGGTATACTTACAAACACGGATGCCCACATACCAAACACCTATTATCACGTTCAAAACACTGAGCCGACACAACATCTTGAAATCGATAAAATTGTCACAGGTGCCTTGCAGAGAATATCGACTCTCACTGAATAAAACATCACCTAAAAGACCAAAATAAACCCAAAAGATACAAGCATTACTGTCAAGTCTATAAATGTGTAGTACAGACGCACATGATTTTGTAAGCCATATGTGCATATAAAAGGGCTGCAAAAAAAAATTGAAACCAAACTAATATTTCAATTCGATGTCCGGACTTATGTACACCTGATAGACAGTGAAAATACAAAAATTGCAGAAAAAATCAAAAAAAATCTATTTTGTGAAATGCTCAAATACATACATGAGCATCTTGCATCATAAAATAATCAAAAAAATTCACACCTGGGCTCCTCTGATCCCGAGCGCAGAATAGTCGCGTCCATACAACATGAGTGGTACTTGCAATAGTTGAGCTACGAAAATGTGATCTCGTGTCTCTGAATGACGCGGCCAGAACAGCGGGCAGATATCTTTGGTCACCGGCATCTGCGAAAATGTGCATGATTTGATTGACTAGCTGCTTTGGGGGCATGAACCGGTGCACATCACGCCGATTGGATGTACTATGGTGCCGATTTTATTTTCGTGATGCCCACTGTTCATCCTTTGCTTTCTCCCTGCTTGGAACGGACGGGTTGCATATCAGTGGCTTCGTAAATCTCAAGATGATATGCCGGCTCAGTCTCTCGGAGGTGCTCGTAGGGGTAGCGTGTGCGTGTGTGCGTTTATATGGGTGAGTGTATGCACGTGTATATGAGCGCTTGTGTCTGTACTGATGCTTAAAAAAAAGATGCTACACTGAGGAATATTTTTTGGGTCACAAACTTCTCAGGAATCTTGCAGATAAGGTCATATCTGTGTCGACAAAGTTGCAGAAGATCCTAGACACAAAATATAGTACACTACAACATGTGTACTTGGAAAAGTTGCAGTGCAAAAAAATGTGGGTTTTCGTTTCCTGAATGATGCAGCCACGACATATTCGTCGTCTGCATCCGCAGAGATGCAAGAGTTGTTGTTTTTTTAAACAAGAAAAAAATTGAAACAAGGTGCAAGAGTTGATTGAGTTGCTGACAAATGCTCGTCGGCTGGTTTCTTCCTGTTGGATTGAGGAGGAGGAGGATAATTTCAGGGACTGAGGCACAAACATTTTCAGAAACTGAACCTGTGGATAGACAAGGAGTTCAGCCCCAACTCAGTCGCCAAAATGAAGGCTCGGCTCATCTGCTCGCGCACGGAAATAACATCCCTCGTACAAACCGCATGTTCGCATGCACTTTGCACCAGTTTGTGTCAACCAAATAGTACTTCCGACATGCTTGCAACACAGGAATTTCACAAGATTTTCTATGCAAGACATGCATAAATAGAATCTGAATTTAAGGAAAACTGAACGGAAGCACCAACTGATCATAGGTGCTACGTAGTACATTCCATTGCTCAACATATATCTGCAACTACATTATGGTTGTTGACCTAAGAGCATTTGATATTTCCAGCCCGTCATTGTTCTTCGTCCACGTGATCTCTTCCAAGGGGGAGGTCTCCCAGCGCCCTCCCGCAAGAGGGAACCGAGCCATCATCTTCTGGGCGATCCTGCCAATGCGATCCTTCAGCTGTGCAAATGATGATATAGATATCCCCTCGAGCGCCGACCGCTCGGCTCCATCTCAGCATCCGTTCCGGCAAAGCCACTGATTCTTATCTTTCGAAGAGAGCCTAGTTGCAATTGATATTTGTGTGCTTTAGGCGGATCATATTCACGGTCTTGACATGGCTTTGCAGCTTTAGTTTCAGCATCATCATCCTGACAGTTCAGTTGGGAGTGAAACATAAATGATATGGGTTAAAAATCAAATTGACAGAAAGAATTCCAAAGACACATGCAGATGCAATTACGTTTATCACAATTCCAAATAATCTCATCATATAAAGTTTCAACTTCAATTTCAGTTTACGATGCTATATGTGAAAAGGAGAATCTTGATCGGTCATATATAAACCAAGAAGATCTAAGCAGTTTTATAGTATGTTCAAATCACAAGCTCTATATGTTGCTAGGAGCCTAGGACTACATGTTATTTCTAGTATTTCTTCAGTTAGGTTCACGTCAAATATGTGTTCACCAGACTAACGCCCAACAGCTAGAAATGCACATTCATCCAAGCACATCCAATGTCAAATAAAGTTAGCTAACTCTTACAAATATTCAACCAGATAATTAGTTACTCAAAGTTTGTTGCTCACAATAAACTTGCATGTGTCATCCTGTACCACCATCTGAGTTTGAAGCTGACATTTTATAAAGAATTCTTCTATATCAACGCTATGAACTACCTGTTTTGATATAGAATTCTATATAACTGACCATGCTTAATGAGTAATAAATAGACTAACATGGTCAGTTTATGAATAAAAGTCATTAAGCATTGAGAAATCTCAGGTGCATACTTACCGGAAACACAAGATAATGCGGCTCCTGCCTTGTAAACTGGTGCAGCGTCGATAGGTCGATGTGAAGCAGAGTTAGGTTCGGGCATCGCCTAAGGAAGCAGAAGACAATTTCACCAATTGGAGAGCGGAGCATTCGGAGAATCGTGACGATCGTCAGGGAGAGTGCCCTGATGTTGGGAAGGTGTGGCATGCGTTCCATGAAATCCTGCACACAAGCAAAAAACAAAAACATGAAAACACATGTGCATTTGTGATGATTTATATAGTTTGCAATCTGCAGAGCTAGCTACTAAGCTTGAATTTGTGTTCCTACCTGTTTTGATACCATGGATGGAACCCATCCATCATAGATGTCGACACAAAGATCTAGCCGGTCAGCTCCAGAGCATGTCTCGAGCAACTGCATGACACCCGGCAAACAGTAGTCAGCCCACGATATGCTGGGCCAGTTGACGATGATGCCGGACAGTCGACGGACACATTGCGCGTCGGGTAGGAAGTTCAGCTGCTTCGGGAACCAGCCGGTCCAGCTGATCGCCTCCAGCCCCGGCGCGGAGACCTTGAACACGATGTCGGCGCGGAGCACCGCCAGACTCTCGAAGCAGTGTCTCACGATCAGCAGCCGGAGTTTGGCAGCCACCACCTGCAGCATCGTTAGTTGGTGGATGCTGTCGACCTCTAGCTCCTCGAGCATGTCCATGTCGAGCATCAGTGGCCACAGTCTCGGCTCTGCGGCCACATTGCAAACTTTGCGAAGGCGCAGCTTCCTCAGCTGCGGGAAGCATGATGACAAGAACTCGCCAAGCCTGTCTGGCTGCACCTGCAGACGCACATTCGAGAGGCTCAGCTCTGTCATCCGCCGGAAAGCGGCAGGTTCGGCAGGCTCCGGGAGGACGAGCACGCCTTTGGAGAGGACGTCGCCGCTCAAGTCCAGGGTCATGGCCGTGGCTCGCAGGCTGCGTGGCAGAACCAGCTGATCCAGCGGAGGGGTGTGCCGGTCCACCTGGACGCGGATGGATCCGACGACGTGCTCCATGGCGCCGCGGAGCCAAGCGGCCGTGGCGGGGCCGAGACTGGACCGGCGACCGATGGTCACGGCGAGCGACGGGATGTCGGGCTGGCCGTACCGCGAGAGCGCCGCGCCGGCGAACTCGAGGAACCGGTCGGGATGCTGCTTATCGGAGATGTTGAGGACGGGGGCGTGGGCCCAGGCGCCCCGCCACCGCCTGGAGAGCGCGGACAAGCGCACGGCGTCCCAGACGGGCATGAAGGAGAGGATGTGCCCGAGCAGGTCGTCCGTGAGGCCGCTGATCCGGTCGATGCCGCCGGGAAGTCGCGGGTCCCCGGCCATGGCGCGTCTCTTGCTGGATCGGCTTTGTTCCGTGATGGAGAGCTCCACCAGTTTCGTCTGGGCGAATGCGGATTATATGTTCAGGGATGGTTCCTCAGGGATGTATTTACGCGTGATATGGAAGTGCGACCGAGGAGGAGCGACGGCGGCGGCCGCGCGTGAAGTGGAGCGGCGACGTCGGCGGATAAGTGCGGCGGGCGATTTCGGGGCGCGGCGTTAGGGCTTTTTTTTTCCCGAGAGTACCCAATAACGTATCTTATACGTAGAAGCGATAAAACATGATTACAAGAGACCGTGACGGATGCGAACATTGTCACGGTACACCAACTTCAAACGAACATGAATCCTGGTTGGCTGGGAATACGACTGTTCCTCTAACCATCTCGTATTATTTCTCGACTTATTTCAGGATTTCCGGCGATGCGTTTTCAGTGAGAGAAGACGTTTCCGCCGCCGACGAGGCGTCTACGGTGACTTCATAAATCTCAAGATGATATGCCGACTCAATCTTTCGGAGGTGTTCATATGGATAGGATGCGCGTGTGTGCATTCATAAGAGTGAATGTATGCACGTATGTATGAGCGTTTTGCGTCTGTACTATGTTAAAAAAACTCCAAATGAAAAAAAAAACTACTCTCTTATGAATCTAGTTAAGCCCACCACTCCCACACCGGCAAGTTTCCACAACTTTATCTCGCCGAAGATTTGATGCACTAGACTAGCCGGCGTTCTAATTTGGTCGATTTGATTGAACACTCTCGCATTCCTCTACTTCCATAGCTGCCATGCGGTCGCAATGATAAAGGAGTCGAACCCTCTCTTGTCCAATCCTTTCAAAGTACCACAAGTCCTTCCCCACCACTTCATAAAGGATTCACCTTGGCTCGGGATGTGTATGTTGACTCACAAATACTCAAAACATCCATGCCGCACTTGCCACACAAAAATACATTGTGCCAAGATATGATCCATGTTGTCCTCCTCCTGACAGCACGTGTAACACGCCGAGGAAGCGTCTTGCAACCCATGGCGTGCCCTCCGATTAGATGTCCATAGTCGATATTGCGAAGTCAACCAAGCAAAAAAAAATTGCACTTGAGGGGTGCCCAGCTGCGCCAAATGCGCTAGGGCTTTGGTTCGCCGGATTTGGGGGGCATCCGGATGCGAACTGGTCTTTTTGTTTAGCAAATTTCAGAGAATCACAAATTTACCGAAACTTATGTAAAAGAACTAAAAATACAATATGAACAAAGCTAGCTCGAATGCATTGCTAGTTAGCATGAAACACAAATTCATTGCATTATTACATTTTTAAATTCAGCATCATACACATATTGATCTTCGACGTTCTTCAAACCAAATAATACAAGAAACTACAACATGTAGGTTTTGAATTCTTACCGATTTTTGAGGGGTCTTCGATCAACGTGGTAGCGGCAGCTGTTTTTCTACGTTGCTGATTCGCTACAGTTTTTACCTCCCGCTAGACATCCGGTTTTTCTGGCTGGCATGTTGGTTCACCGCTTTGTCTCTCCACTGTTTGCTCGTCTAGAAAAATCTTCCTCACGCCTACCTCTCTCTCTAATATAGAAAAATCACCCCAGGCCCCGCACATGTTCCCTCCTTGTGCACCGCCACTGTCGGCCTCATCTCCCTCTGTCATCTCCACTTCCCCTGCTACGCCGTCGCCGTTTACACCTCCATGATTCAAGCGACCACACCATGGAGAACTATCTCCTCCCCCTCTATGGCTCTCTTCCTGTTCCTCCACTCCTTTTCCTCCCTCAGATCGACCGTCGCCTGGAGGAAGGGTTCCAGCAGGGCCAACAACCATTTATTATACATCTTTTATATGGGTTTACATTATTCGTATACATGATTTTTTGCAAATAAATGTTTTGATCTCTACTTTTTTTCATACACATCGTAAATTTTTGTTATACATCTTTAATATCTTTTTTATACAAGTTTAACCATTTATTTAATAAAGTGAACACCTTTTTACACTGTATAAACATTTTTCTAAAAATTACATGTACAAGTTTTTGTAAAGCGTGTACATTTTTAAATGTCACAAACTTTTTAAAAAGCTATGAATTTTTTTGAAGTTATGCTAACAAAAACTTACACTGCATTGGCATTTTTCAAATTCTCAATCTTAAGTTTTTGAAATAAATATAAATTTTTTATTTTAAAATGTGAATACAAATAAAAGTTATAAAAGAACCTAATAAAAAAAGAATAACGAGTGACGTTAGCAAATGCAAAGAAAATATAACTGGGTCGGCACACTACTAGTTCTCTTCACACGATTGCGACCACATCTCGTTATAAGCGAGCTATAGACGCTGCCCTGTAGTGACACCAGATTTATTTGTTTTTGTAACTTCAAACATTTTTTAAAATACTAAATATTTATAAAGTGAAACATTTTTGCAAATTAAAAATTGTTTTCGAAATTTATACATTTTTTTAGAAGCATGAACTTTGTAATTCTGAAAATTGGAATATCAGACATTTTCTGAAAAGGCGTGCAAATGTGAATAAAATTAAAAACGTGAACATTTTTCTGAAATTATAAGTACTTTTTTTAGACTAGGAAATTATAAGTACTTTTGATCGTGAATATTTTTTAAAATTTCAAACAAAAGAAAAATGGAAAACAGATCAAAAACCTTTTAGAATGTTTCTAAAAATGATAAAAAAGGGACTAGAGCCTTCCCAAAACTGGCTCCAGTGTCCATGGCACAGTTTAACGTTAAATGGCCCGGCCGAAATTGGTCTACTCGTTTGCTCCCTGTGCGAAGAGGCGAAATCATTAGTTGAGGAGTACTTGTTACAAAGATCACTTCCACCTCTCAGGTTGCGACAAGTGGCGCACTGCATGTGCTTCATTTGTCGCAACCTAGAAGATTTCTCTTTTTTCGTAGATTCATTTATTTAAAATATTTTATCTTTTAAACCGTGTGTCTAAATCTTGAACCGCTTTTATCGTTAGATTCCTTGCGTCAAGATCTTCAAAACTAGATCCTATGTTAATATGTTATGACGAACTATTTTCACGAAAAAACTGGACGAAAAAACCGACCCGGGAGCACAGATTTTTTTCTCTTTTCGAAAGAGGCACGCCCGTGCCTCTTGCGAAGGCACAACCGTACCTCTCGCGAAAGAAAAAAAAACTTTTTTTCGTTTTCAAGAGGCACGGTCTTGACTCTCGCGCAAGCAAAACCGTGCCTCTCGCGAAAAAAAAACAGAAAACACGTTTTTTTTTCATTTTCGCGAGGCACGGCCGTGACTCTCACGAAAGCACAACCGTGCCTTTCGCGGAAGGAAAAAAACTGAAAACACGTTTTCTTTCCTTTTCCGAAAGGCATGACCGTGACTCTCGCGAAAGCACAACCGTACCTCTCGCGGAAGGAAAAAAATAGAAAACATGTTTTTTTTTATTCTGTTACTGAAAGGCACGGCCGTGACTCTCGCGAAATCACAACCGTGCCTCTCGCGAAAGGAAAAAACGCGTTTTTTTATTCCGTTTCTGAAAGGCAGGGCCGTGACTCTCGAGAAAGCACAACCGTGTCTTTCACGGAAGCAAAACCGTGACTCTTGTGAAAGGAAAAAAATATTTTTTCATGCCAAAAATTCAAAAAAATTGACCCAAAAGCTAAGGAAGACCGGTAGAAAACCGAAACGTCGAAAAAACTAAGAGAAAAAACCGTTTAAAAAGCCGAAAACACGTGCAGAAAAATAAAAAAAAACAAAAAAAGCATCCAAAGCGTGACACGTGGCAAATGGCTAAAAGGACGCCAAGTGAAGCTTAAGGTTTTCGAAGGAGCGCTCGTTAGTTAGTTGCTCCCACGAATAGGCTACTCTTTGACGAGAGGTCCTGTCGGACGCTGGCGAGCGGCAAACAGTCTAGCATTCACTAAGGACGCGCAAAACTGGCCGGCCCATTCACAGGCATTGAATGGGAAAACTTCACGAAAAATAAGATCTTGCGCCTGGAATAGAACTCCCGACCGCACGCAACAAAGCAACGTTCGTAGCCGGTCGAGCTAGCAACTCTACTAGACTAAAATGCAACACGAGAGCTGTAATAAAATACAACGGCAGATCCGTTTTTTTCTTATAAAAACAATATTTCTTGGGAAAATGTGAACAAATTTCCTTTATAATAATACGAATAATGTTTGAAAATGTAAAAAATATCCAACCACTTTTAAAACGTGAACAATTTTTGAAAAAAGTGAACAATTTCTTATATAGGATGAACAATATTTAAATGTACATTGAATATTTTCATAATATACGCTGAACAATTCCTAAAACACACATTGAACATTTTTGTGATATATGCAGAACAATTTTCTGAAATACACCATGAACATTTTGTAGTATATGTTGAACTATTTATTCATATATGCGGTACAAGTTTCAAATAAAGGTGAACAATTTCTTAAATACGATGAACATTTTTGTGATATATGCAGAATAATTTTCTGAAATACACCATGAACATTTTGTAGTATATGTTGAACTATTTCTTATTATACGCTGAACAAGTTTCAAATAAAGGTGAACAATTTCTTAAATATGATCAATATTTTTGTAATAAACCATGAATATTTTTATAATGCATGGTTGACTTTTTCATAATATACGGTGAATATTTTCTTAATGAACAATTTTTAAATACACAATGAAATTTATACTGTAAGGTTTTCCACTGTTTCTTCTCTGTTTCCCACTGTTTCATAATATCAGTAGGGTGGGATCACTTACGAGAAACCTGGCTCGTTCGGACCCCGTTTTTTCTCTGTTTTCATTTGGTTTTTCTTTTCTTTCTTTTGGTTGTTTTCTTTGGTTTTATTTATTGTTTTTCATTTTCTTTATTTGGTTTTGATTTTCTTCCTTTTTTCATTAGTTTTGTTTATTTATTTATTTAGTGTCTATCTTTATTCTACCCTGATTTTTTCATTCTTTTGCATTTATTTCTTCGGTTTTATTTTTCATTTTCTTTTTTATTTGGTTTGTTTTGTTTGTACTGCGGTTTTAATTATTTTTGCTTTCTCTTTCTTTTGGTTTTCATTCTAATTTCTTTTGTATATGTCAACAACATTTTCGTAATACACGTTTAACAATTTTCCAATACGAATTTAACAATGTTTTAATACATGGTCAACATATTTTCTAGAAACATTTTTAAGTTCCTGATTAACATTTTTCAAATACAAGATTTACATTTTTTGAATACTTCGTCAACATTCTTCCTATACACACTTTTAATCTTGTTCAAATGCTTGATTATTACTTTCAAATATAAGATTAACATTTTCTAATGCATGGTCAATACTTTCTTATGGATATTAATATTTTCGAAATGCCATATTATCATTTTTTGAACACGTGGGGAAGATTTTTTGTAAACACATTTAACCTTTTTCATATGCTTGATTAACATTTAATCTTATTCAAATGCTTGATTAGCATTTTTCAAATATAAGATTAACATTTTCTAATGCATGGTCAATACTTTTTTATGCATATTAACATTTTTCTAAATGCCATATTATCATTTTTTGAACACCTTTGAAGATTTTCTGTAAACACATTTAACATTTTTCATATGTTTGGTTAACATTTTTATCAAAGAGAAAGTTGTCCTTCAAAATTTCGAGAGCTATGTATTGTCTACCACAAGCTCTTTTTTTTACCAAAATATGCCAATGACACCGCGGAACGGTTTCTTGAAAGAAAGGCGCTAAAGCTTGCCAAACATGCCATACGCCTAGGTCAATTATGCAAACCACGATGATAGGTGGAGTTGTCTAACATTGATCGGTTGGGCTCAACTTTTCTACAGCACACTCTTCCTAGTCCACTCAATGGGGTAGTTTTGGATGAAGCTAGCAACTCATTTCTTAGTTATTTTTAGTGATGTTTAATTAGCCATGGAGATTGATACATCTCCAACATATATATAATTTTTGATTGCTCCATGCTATATTATCTACTGTTTTGGATATTATTGGACTTTATTATCCACTTTTATATTATTTTTGCGACTAACCTATTAATCGGAGGCCCAGCCCAGAATTGTTGTTTTTGCCTGTTTTAGGGTTTCGAAGAAAAGGAATATCAAACGGAGTCCAAACAGAATGAAACCTTCGGGAACGTGATTTTTAGGAAGATTATGATCCGGGAGACTTTGACCCTACGCCAAGAAAAGAAACAGGAGGCCACGAGGTAGGGGGCGCGCCCACCCCCACCAGGCGGCCCTCCACCCTTGTGGGCCCCCTGTTGCTCCACCGATGTACTCCTTCCTCCTATATATATATATATCCACGTACCCCCAAACGATCAGATACGGAGCCAAAACCCTAATTCCACCGTCGCAACTTTCTGTATCCACGAGATCCCATCTTAGGGCATGTTCCGGAGCTCCGCCGGAGGGGGCATCGATCACGGAGGGCTTCTACATCAACACCATAGCCTCTCCGATGAAGTGTGAGTAGTTTACCTCAGACCTACGGGTCCATAGTTAGTAGCTAGATGGCTTCTTCTCTTTTTTTGATATCAATACAATGTTCTCCCCCTCTCTTGTGGAGATCTATTCGATGTAATCTTCTTTTTGCGGTGTGTTTGTTGAAACCGATGAATTGTGGGTTTATGATCAAGTCTATCTATGAACAATATTTGAATCTTCTCTGAATTCTTTTATGTATGATTGGTTATCTTTGCAAATCTCTTCGAATTATCAGTTTGGTTTGGCCTACTAGATTGATCTTTCTTGCAATGGGAGAAGTGCTTAGCTTTGGGTTCAATCTTGCGGTGTCCTTTTCCGGTGACAGTAAGGGCAGCAAGGCACGTATTGTATTGTTGCCATCGAGGATAACAAGATGGGGTTTTCTTCATATTGCATGAGTCTATCCCTCTACATCATGTCATCTTGCTTAAGGCGTTACCCTGTTTTTAACTTAATACTCTAGATGCATGCTGGATAGCGGTCGATGAGTGGAGTAATAGTAGTAGATGCAGGCAGGAGTCGGTCTACTTGTCTCGGACGTGATGCCTATATACATGATCATACCTAGATATTCTCATAATTATGCTCAATTCTGTCAATTGCTCAACAGTAATTTGTTCACCCACCGTAGAATACTTATGCTCTCGAGAGAAGCCACTAGTGAAACCTATGGCCCTCGGGTCTATCTTTATCATATTGATCTCCTACTACTTAGTTATTTCCTTTGCTATTTCCTTTGCCTTTATTTTACTTTGCATCTTTATCATAAAAATACCAAAAATATTATCTTATCATATCTATCAGATCTCACTCTCGTAAGTGGTCTTATAGGGATTGCCAACCCCTATTTGCGTTGGTTGCGAGGATTTATTTGTTTTGTGCAGGTACGAGAGACTCGCGCGAAGCGCTCCTACTGGATTGATACCTTGGTTCTCAAAAACTGAGGGAAATACTTACGCTATTTTGTTGCATCATCCCTTCCTCTTCGGGGAAAACCAACGCGGTGCTCAAGAGGTAGCAGAGATCAACCATGTGAGCTAACCATGGAAGCAGGCAGCCATGCATGCATGTTACTAGGCGAGGCTGGCTGTACAAGGTCCCATTTAGTCCATGAGGATGGAGTTCCAATCATTGGGCCATATTGCCATGAACTGTGTTGGTTAGGTGCATCATGTTGATCTTGGTACATAACAAATCTTCCTCTTAAAGACCCAGCAAATTCAACATTTGTTTAAATAATTGATAAAGCTCCTATATCCATGGACCTACCCGAGGATTAAACTCATTACCAAGAGATATTTCGCTACTGGCCTACTGGAGGACCGATGGCTTTATGTCACTCCATACCATTCCGACCTTTTATAAGCAGTAAGCCTTCCCTAAGCAAAGGTGGGATAGTTTATTTTTCATCCTATTCACTTCTCCGTCTTAGAACCACGTAGTCTCATTTCATACGTTGATCGTCGTGCTTCTATGCACCATGGATATGGATTTGGTATATATAGGCATATGAGGCATTATGAACTAATGATTAATCATCGGAATTGCAGCATGCATTCCCCGGTGCAAGCTACCACCTTGAATGTTCCTCTCAGGCACGACCGGCTCAGCTTAGCCATTCGTCACCGCGTCCCTTACCTCCATGTCCTAATGTTCTAGCCATCCCATATTCCATGTTCTCGTGCCACCTTTATGAAGCGGCGCGATGATATTTGATCAACCAAGATCGAAGAAGATTGGTTCGAGTTGAAATATGCTATGGTGTAATGGTGGACTGAGACGAAGGAGCCAGTGTAGTAGAGGGATAGGTAGACGCAGTGAGTGAAAAATTACTCATAAATGTAGCTCATTTTTTTGGTAACAATTCTTTCCCTTTTTGTTTTTGAGAAACAGGAAAGTGTAGTTTTCCCCCTCAAATCCTTCCTCATGGATCAACATCCCCTAAACTCTAAAGCCAGATTATCCCCCACCCCACCCCCAAAAAAACTCTGCAAACGCGGGTGAATGTGGCCCTCGGTGGTTTTGGGGAGGAATTAGGGTGGTTTTGCCCACTTGGTGACTTATCAAAAATCCCCACAACCTCCCCACGCAGCGTTGCCGTGCCGGCTCCCCTCTCCGCGACCTCCTTCCTCCATGTATTATAAGGTGTACACGTACTTCGGGCAACACAGCGCCACCGTGTACGTCAATTCCATCTGCCAGCTGGTCAAGATCGAGTTCGCTGATGTCAGTGCGCGCCGCAGTAGCTGACCAGGGCGGAGAGGACGTACGTGCAACAACTGTACGTGGAGGTGTTCGAGCAGATGGAGAACCTCACGAGGCCGAGCCCGCCACTATGCTCGGCCACGCCAACCACAATAGGAACAACCTTCCAATGCTGCAGAGAAAGCATCCTACCTTCAGACCACTTACGTCACGCCCATTTTTATGAATTCTAGCGTCTCATGTTCAAAACCGTCTTCTTTCAGATGCAGCGTCGGCCGCACCGCCGCCTCTTCCGGTGACCCAGAGATGAAGTTCCAGGTCGTTGATGAGCTCTCTGTCCGAATGGCAACTTTGCCTTTCAGATGTTCAGGTCCTTCTCATGAATGATAAAGATGCTGTAGGAGCAGAGTTTCAGCGGGGGCGGCGACAAGGGGCGATCGATTTGAGTGAAATTGTTTGGTTTAATCCATATCCTTTGTTGTAGTTCTATTTCTCCTACAAAGTTGTGAAATGAGTGATCTATAAAGGCCAGACTCTAAAAACTGATTATGCCGGCTGCTCCTCATGGCACTTGTATTGCTGGAGCACATGAAGACCAGTCTCACTAGTCAGATGGTGGGGTTCGACATGGCGGCCAAGACCTTCCAGCGGATGCCTCCTCCCTCCTTCGGCCGTCACCTACAAGGAGCACTTGCAGCTGCTCGTCAATGACAGGTCACTAGAGGCTTCCGATGCCACCTGTGCGTGGACCTCTGGGTTCTCGAGGACTACGACGGCAGCGCGGCTACTAAGTCCACGATTCCGAGGGCGGTAGCTTCATTGCATCCATCGGGCTGGTGATTCAATTCACTGGCGATCAATTCCGACAGGCGGCACGGTGGCACTGTGCGGGGAGGTTTGTGGAGATTTTTGAAGTCAACAAGCTAGGTGTAAAACCGCCCTAAATCCTCCCCAAAACCACACCAGGCCACATGTATCCAGTTTTGTAGAATTCAGGGGTTAAAAAATCTAGTTTTACAGTTTAGGGGAATAATGATCCATGAGGAAGGATTTATGGGGAAAACTATACTTTCCTCTTTGTGAAAACCACACATTTGCTTGTTTTTAACCCGGCCTGCCTTGTGGCCCGTACGCATGTTGACCGGGCTGGTTCCTCTAGCGAGGTGTGCGGCCCTTAACTACTTTCCTGGGTTGTCTAAAAAAAACTAGTTTCCTGGGCGGCCACTGCTGATTCTTGTACGTATTCCTCTATGATTTCTCAAAACAATACACTTATTCGTCTGGGCATTCTGCCTTCTGTTTGTGTGTCAATTTTCTCAAAAACAATTGAACATTTTTGGAGTTAGACGACCATTTTTAAAATTTAGAGACAATTTTCTAAAGTTCGTGATATTTTTTTGAAAATGCAGAACATTTTTCAAAATACACAAAACTATTTTTAAAATATGTGAACATTCTTTAGAATTGATGAGCTTTTTATGAAATAAACACAAAAAATGAGAATATTTTTCAAAAATACGTGATCATTTTTATAAAAGACGAGTAGATTTTTTTCAAATTCTTCAATTTTTTAAAAAAATACTGATATTTTTATATTTGAGAAAAAAATAAAATTCTTGAACCTTTTAATAATATTTTTTTGGTAAATTTTATGAAAACAATCTTAGGAAAAACTTTAACAAAAGTTTAGTATTGTGTTAACACCCAAATCAAGATCGTCTTACGAGAAACTGATTTATGTGGGAGTTCTTTGCTTACATTCCGATTGATCCGACTAGTGTCATATTTCTTTCTATAGACCAATGGGCGCTTTTGTTACACGTTTGGGAGTTGTAACGATGTTGTTATGTCTTTCAACCCAATGTTATCAATTTTTCCTTTGTCATAAACTTATGTAGTTAGCTTTTGTATCATTAGATGGTTCCACTAAAGAACTCAAAGATGAACACCCTTTTGTCAAAGGCAAATTTGTGCTCCACATTTTTCCACAGTATGCATTGTCTATCACAAGTTCATTTGCTTACCAAACTTTGAGAAAGATACCATGATGGTTTCTTGAAAAAGGGTCCTAAAGCTTGTCAAACAGGCCATACACCTCAATGATAAGTGGGGTCATCTACATTGTTGGGCCCAACTTTTCTATAGTACACGCTCTTCCTAGTTCACTGACTGGACCGGTTTTGGATGAACCTAGCAACTCATTTGTTAGTTTTTTTTACTGATGTTTAATTAGCCATGCAAATGACTATGTGAGTTGCTAACCATTGATGCAAGCATCCATGCATGCATCTTACTAGTTGAGATTGGGCGCACAAGCTCCCATTTTCTCCATGAGGACGGAGTGATAACATTGGGCTCTATTTTCATGAACTATGTTGGTTAGGTGCATCATGTTGATCTTGTACGTAACTGGAAGTGCAATACATATCTTCCTCTTAGAAAATAAGAAAACTCATCACTTATCTAAAGAACTGATAAAAGCTCCCATATACAGTGAGCTACCCAAGGACTAAACTCATTACCAAGAGATATTTCACTACTGACCTACTGGAGGACCGATGGCCTTATGTCACTTCCTACGATCCAAACCTTTTATAAGGAGCAAGGCTTCCTTGCCTAAGGAAAGCAAAGAAGGAATCATTCACTTCTTCGTCTTAGAATCAGTTAGCCTCATTTCATGCACTGTATGTTGTGTGCCTGCAAGATTTGATATATATAGGCATATGAGGCATCAGGAATTACCGATGGAGTTCCGGAATGAGATCATGCATTCACTGGCACGTGCCACCATGTCTGACCCTCATGGGACGCAGTCATGCCGCTGCTTAATCTCCCTGCACCTCGTCGCTTGCTGCTAGGCCCTGCAGCTCCAGTCATCCCATGCTCCATGCTCTCATGCCATCTCCAGAAAGCACCGCGTTGTTTTCTTGTTGGCTGTAGTGGTGTAGGGATAGAAGGATATTGATTCAGCCTGGTATGCAATTTTTGCTGAGTAAATAGACAATTTTTTGACTAATTTAATCTATAAATAAATCACTAGCATGACATTGATAGAATTAACGACATACTGGTTCTGATCTAGACAAGCACGTACAATGCAAACAGTAGATACATTTACACATAATGCTAATACTGTTAATACGAAAATAAACATGAGCGGGATAAATGTGTTATACCCTCCAGTAGGCCAGGAAGAAGTCGCGGCGACGGTTGCAGCAGCGGCATCCTCGGCGGCCTTCTTGTCGGCGTTGAGCTTCTCGGCGGCGAGACGTCGGCGTTGGACTGAGATGTGGTGGTGATGAAGATGATGTGGACGTAGAGGATGTAGACGAACGGCGAGCAGTCGCGTCCCAAAAACCTATTCGCCCATCTCCCATACAGGATCCGGAGAGGCGGGGTTTCGGAGACCTGCTCTCCCGTCGACAGTGTACGCGGCGGACGGGATGGAGTCACCGGCGGCAGCAGCAACAAAGGAACGACGGTGGGCGATTCGCGTGGAGCAGATATTTGTTCGTGGCGGCTAGGGTTAGGAGACGCCTGACACTTATATAGGTGCAGCCACGTGGAGAGATGTGGGTTTGACCCGCGTCCAATTCGGTGATAGCCCACGATCCGACGTCTCAGATTGTGGCCCAGCTGTTCAAAAACTCTCCGTTACTGGCCGGCAAAAATAAGCGCGTAGCTATAAGCTTGGCTCGGCTCATTCCCGCGGCGCGGGCGGCGGCGGCGGAGTGCGCGAGGGCCTCTTCTATTCTCAAGTTCCAATAGCATACGGAAGAGAAAGCCTTATAAGGAGGTCCAACTCCTCTCAGACTTTCGGGGTGGGACTAAACTCCACCTAGTGTCAACTAAACCCACATGGGCCCTTAGAGATTTTGAGAAATTGATAGATGGGCCTAAAGCCCATCCCATATTTCAGCAGTTTTGTTGAGGGGTAGGCAGACACTTGATCTAATGCAATACAGTGAGCCACTTCTTTCAGGGTAAAAGACAAAAAAAATCACATTTTTTGTGGGAAAGAACATATATTTGAGTTGTGAAAAACATCTAATTTGCTTGTTATTAGCTCGGCCTGCCTTTGTAGCCCGTACACTGGCCAGGCTAGCTGGTGCATCAGCGAGGTTTGCGACCCACCCTAATGCCTGCCACAGGTCTCGGGTCTAAATGGCCCTTACCTGCTTTCCTTGGTGCTATTGAAAATCAATCAGCAGGGTCATTAACAACTTGTGATACTAAGCAAAAGCAGAGCAACACTGCTTTGCTCCATCCTCACTCCTGCTTATTTCAATCCATCTTGATCTTGGTCAGAACAAGAAGGGATGCCATTTGCCACTCGTCCCGATCGAGATGAGATCGCTCAGCCAACGACGGGACGGCCTCATGCATGCTCTGCAGTCCGTAAAGTCATAAGCCGGCCATACGCACGCAGGCTTTGCACGCACGGAAGGTTTCCGAGCTCTGACACGGCGGCCGGCGCGGCAAGCAATCTTCCCCGTCAGACAAATACAATAGAGAATTCAGTCCCGCCCCAGGGACAACGACTTTCTCCTCCCGCTCTGTTGAGTTAATGAGGCGATTAAACAAAGGCAAAGATGGTTCCACTAATGAACTCAAAGAAGAACACCCTTTTGTCAAAGGCAAAGTTGTGCTCCACATTTTTCCACAGTATGCATTGTCTACCACGAGCTCATTTTCTTACCAAACGTTGCGAAAGATACCACGAGGGTTTCTTGAAAAAGGGTCCTAAAGCTTGCCAAACAGGCCATACACCTCGATCATAAGTTGGGTCGTCTATGTTGTTGGGCCCAACTTTTCTATTGTACACGCTCTTCCTAGTTCACTGTCTGGACTGGTTTTGGACGAACCTAGCAACTCATTTCTTAGTTGTTTTTACTATGTTTAACTAGCCATGCAAATGACCATGTGTGTTGCTAACCATTGATGCAGGGAGCCATGCATGCATCTTACTAGCCGAGATTGGGTGCACAAGATCCCATTTTCTTCATGTGGACGGAGTGACAACCATTGGGCTTTTATTTTTGTGAACTGTGTTGGTTAGGTGCATCGTGTTGATCTTGGTACGTAACTGAAAGTGCAATTATCTTCCTATTGAAAAACAAGAAAACTCATCACTTATCTAAATAACTAATAAATGATAGATTCTTTAGATTGTGTAGGCTTAGGAATTTGAAGTAGTTCTACCTTCTCCTTGTCTCGAGGAGCTCCCGGTGCCGGTGGTGAACGGAGGGGAGCTCGGCGTAGAGGTCGACGGTGAAGTGGCTGGTGGCGCTTCCCATCGCTTCAGTGCCTCCCTCTCGATTGAACTAGGGTTAGGAGTGGGGAACAGTGGCTGCGGTGAACCTCGTACCTTGTGCCCTAGTCCCCACCTCCTCTATATGGCACTGCGCGACAGGAGCCCACCAGCCTTGCTTGGGCTGGACGCCCCCGATCAGGGCGTGGGTCAAGGGTCCAATGGGCCGTTGGGCCCATTGGGGAAGAGATCAATCTAACATTCTCCCCCTTGATCTCATCATATACTTTTAACTTTATACTTTGAAATAACTCTTTTTGAAGTACTTGTTCCATCATAGATTTGCATGTAGAGCATGTCTCATCATCACGGTCTATCCCCATAGAATAAACACCTACAACACACTCCTATGTTTTGAAACAGATTCTTTAACATTGGGCCTTTTTATTGTCTAGAAATCTTAGACTATACCATAAAACCCATGTCGATTGTGTGTTCTCCGAACACACTGGGTGGTAAGCCTTTAATAAGCAGATCTGCAAACACTTGTCCGTTGCTTTTATGCTTCAAGCATTTCTACATAATTCCGGAGTTTCTCCTTTACAACACATAACTCGGTGTCACTGTGTTTGGCATCAACACTTGACTCGTTGTCATAGGAGTGAAAAACTTAAAATGGTTATCGCTGTTGCCAACCATTATCAGCTCCGGGTACAGGTCTCCTTAACCATTTTGCTTGTCCCTCAGCCTCATATCAAGCTATAACATGTTTTTGCATCACATTGATGATTATTGTTTCACTCTTTGGAGCTTTTCCACACAAAAAAATGCAAATGTGAAAGTTAGCGACAATTGTGGATTTCTCTATACATTTCACAAGTCCTATCTTTGTACTCACAATCTTTTTAGAGCACTTATTTCTTTCAGCATGAGGCCGATATCTTTGACTCCATTCCAGTGATCTATATATGGACTGGGCATTGCCAAAACAACCTGGATATGTGAACTGTGTAATATATATTGAGCTTCCAACAGCTTAAGCATATGGCACCATATCCATTTTCAATATTTTCTCATTAACTTTTGGAACACCAAAGTTTCCATTTCCATTACCCTTGACTATAATAACAGGCGTAGGTTTTCTCGCATGCATACTTTAGAGACCTTTCTTAGCATGCCCATGCGACATTCCTAATACCCCATTTTATTTTTTTCTTGGTGAATCTCAATAATTATAATGATAGACACTCTACCGAGAACATTCTTTTGAACTTTGAGGACCAGAACTTCTTTTCTCCTCCTGTAGTAGATTGACATGACCACTAGCAAGTAGGACGTCATCCACATGCACAGGATTATAATGAACTTCCTATTCTATAACTTTGCATGAATACAATGAAGGAAATATGCCCTAGAGGCAATAATAAAGTTATTATTTATTTCCTTATATCATGATAAATGTTTATTATTCATGCTAGAATTGTATTAACCGGAAACATAATACATGTGTGAATACATAGACAAACAGAGTGTCACTAGTATGCCTCTACTTGACTAGCTCGTTAATCAAAGATGGTTATGTTTCCTAACCATGAACAATGAGTTGTTATTTGATTAACGGGATCACATCATTAAGTGAATGATCTGATTGACATGACCCATTCCATTAGCTTAGCACCCGATCATTTAGTGTGTTGCTATTGCTTTCTTCATGACTTATACATGTTCCTATAACTATGAGATTATGCAACTCCCGTTTACCGGAGGAACACTTTGGGTACTACCAAACGTCACAACGTAACTGGGTGATTATAAAGGAGTACTACAGGTGTCTCCAAAGGTACATGTTGGGTTGGCGTATTTCAATATTAGGTTTTGTCACTCCGATTGTCGGAGAGGTATCTCTGGGCCCTCTCGGTAATGCACATCACTTAAGCCTTGCAAGCATTGCAACTAAATGAGTTAGTTGCGGGATGATGTATTACAGAACGAGTAAAGAGACTTGCCGATAACGAGATTGAACTAGGTATTGGAATACCGACGATCGAATCTCGGGCAAGTAACATACCGATGACAAAGGGAACAACGTATGTTGTTATGCGGTCTGACCGATAAAGATCTTCGTAGAATATGTAGGAGCCAATATGGGCATCCAGGTCCCGCTATTGGTTATTGACCAGAGACGTGTCTCGGTCATGTCTACATTGTTCTCGAACCCGAAGGGTCCGCACGCTTAAGGTTACGATGACAATTATATTATGAGTTTATGCATTTTGATATACCATAGGTTGTTCGGAGTCCCGGATGTGATCACGGACATGACGAGGAGTCTCGAAATGGTCGAGACATAAAGATTGATATATTGGAAGCCTATGTTTGGATATCGGAAGTGTTCCGGGTGAAATCGGGATTTTTCCGGAGTACCGGGAGGTTACCGGACCCCCCCCCCAGGAGCTTTATGGGCCTTAGTGGGCCTTAGTGGAAAAGAGAAGGGGCTGCCGAAGATGGGCTGCGCGCCTCCCTCCCTCCCCTAGTCCTATTAGGACAAGGAGAGGTGGCCGCCCCCCCTCTCTCTTTCCCCCTCCGTGAATCCTATTCCAACTAGGATTGGGGGGGGATCCTACTCCCAGAGGGAGTAGGACTCTCCTGGCGCGCCACCCTTGGCCGACCAGCCTCCCCCTCTAGTCCTTTATATACGGAGGCAGGGGCACCCCAGAAACACACAAGTTGATCCACGTGATCTATTCCTTAGCCGTGTGAGGCGCCCCCAGCCACCGTAGTCCTCGATAACACTGTAGCGGAGTTTAGGCGAAGCCTTGCTGCTGTAGTACATCAAGATTGTCATCACGCCGTCGTGCTGACGGAACTCTTCCCCCACACTTTGCTGGATCGGAGTCTGGGGATCGTCATCGAGCTGAACGTGTGCTCGAACTCGGAGGTGCCGTAGTTTCGGTGCTTGATCGGTCGGATCGTGAAGACGTACGACTACATCAACCAAACGCTTCCGTTGTCGATCTACTAGGTATGTAGATCATACTCTCCCCTCGTTGCTATACATCACATGATCTTGCGTGTGCATAGGAATTTTTTTGAAATTACTACGAAACCCAACAGTGGTATCAGAGCCAGGTTATTTATGTTGATGTTATATGCACGAGTAGAACACAAGTGAGTTGTGGGCGATATAAGTCATACTGCCTACCAGCATGTCATACTTTGGTTCGGTGGCATTGTTGGACGAGATGACCCGGACCAACATTACGCGTACGCTTACGCGAGACCGGTTCCCCCGACGTGCTTTGCACATAGGTGGCTTGCGGGCGACTGTCTCTCCAACTTTAGTTGAACCAAGTATGGCTACGCCCGGTCCTTGCGAAGGTTAAAGTGGAGTCTATTTGACAAACTATCATTGTGGTTTTGATGCGTAGGTGAGATTGGTTCTTGCTTAAGCCCGTAGCAGCCACGTAAACTTGCAACAACAAAGTAGAGGACGTCTAACTTGTTTTTGCAGGGCATGTTGTGATGTGATATGGTCAAGGCATGATGCTAAATTTTATTGTATGAGATGATCATGTTTTGTAACCGAGTTATCGGCAACTGGCAGGAGCCATATGGTTGTCGCTTTATTGTATGCAATGCAATCGCGATGTAATGCTTTACTTTATCACTAAGCGGTAGCGATAGTCGTGGAAGCATAAGATTGGCGAGACGACAACGATGCTACGATGGAGATCAAGGTGTCGCGCCGGTGACGATGGTGATCATGACGGTGCTCAGGAGATAGAGATCACAAGCACAAGATGATGATGGCCATATCATATCACTTATATTGATTGCATGTGATGTTTATCTTTTTATGCATCTTATCTTGCTTTGATTGACGGTAGCATTATAAGATGATCTCTCACTAAAATTATCAAGAAGTGTTCTCCCTGAGTATGCACCGTTGCGAAAGTTCTTCGTGCTGAGACACCACGTGATGATCGGGTGTGATAGGCTCTACGTTCAAATACAACGGGTGCAAAACAGTTGCACACGCGGAATACTCAGGTTATACTTGACGAGCCAAGCATATACAGATATGGCCTCGGAACACAGAGACCGAAAGGTCGAGCGTGAATCATATAGTAGATATGATCAACATAGTGATGTTCAACAATGAAACTACTCCATCTCACGTGATGATCGGACATGGTTTAGTTGATTTGGATCACGTAATCACTTAGAGGATTAGAGGGATGTCTATCTAAGTGGGAGTTCTTAAGTAATATGATTAATTGAACTTAAATTTATCATGAACTTAGTCCTGGTAGTATTTTGCAAATTATGTTGTAGATCAATAGCTCGCGTTGTTGCTTCCCGGTGTTTATATGTTCCTAGAGAAAATTGTGTTGAAAGATGTTAGTAGCAATGATGCGGATTGGATCCGTGATCTGAGGTTTATCCTCATTGCTGCACAGAAGAATTATGTCCTTGATGCACCGCTAGGTGACGGACCTATTGCAGGAGCAGATGCAGACGTTATGAACGTTTGGCTAGCTCAATATGATGACTACTTGATAGTTTAGTGCACCATGCTTAATGGCTTAGAATCGGGCCTTCAAAGACGTTTTGAACGTCATGGAGCATATGAGATGTTCAGGAGTTGAAGTTAATATTTCAAGCAAATACCCGAGTTGAGAGATATGAAGTCTCCAACAAGTTCTATAGCTAAAAGATGGAGGAGAATCGCTCAACTAGTGAGCATGTGCCTAGATTGTCTGAGTACTACAATCGCTTGAATCAAGTGGGAGTTAATCTTCCAGATAAGATAGTGATTGACAGAATTCTCTAGTCACCATCACCAAGTTAGTAGAACTTCGTGATGAACTATGATATGCAAGGGATAACGGAAACGATTCCCAAGCTCTTCATAACGCGGAAATTGACAAAGGTAGAAATCGAGAAAAACATCAAGTGTTGATGGTAGACAAGACCACTAGTTTCAAGAAAAGGGCAGAGGGAAGAAGAGTAACTTCAAGAAGAGCAGCAAGCAAGTTGCTGCTCAAGTGAAGAAGCCCAAGTCTGGTCCTAAGCCTGAGACTAAGTGTTTCTACTGCAAAGGGACTGGTCACTGGAAGCGGAACTACCCCAAGTGATTGGCAGATAAGAAGGATGGCAAAAGTGAACATAAGTATATTTGATATACATGTTATTGATGTGTACTTTACTAGTGTTTATAGCAACCCCTCAGTATTTGATACTAGTTCAGTTGCTAAGATTAGTAACTCGAAACGGGAGTTGCAGAATAAACAGAGACTAGTTAAGGGTGAAGTGACGATGTGTATTGGAAGTGGTTCCAAGATTGATATGATCATCATCGCACACTCCCTATACTTTCGGGATTAGTGTTGAACCTGAATAAGTGTTATTTGGTGTTTGCGTTAAGCATGAATATGATTTGATCATGTTTATTGTAATACGGTTATTCATTTAAGTAAGAGAATAAATTGTTGTTCTGTTTACATGAATAAAACCTTATATGGTTACACACCCAATGAAAATAGTTCGTTGGATCTCGACCGTAGTGATACACATAATCATAAATATTGAAACCAAAAGATGCAAAGTTAATAATGATAGTGCAACTTACTTGTAGCACTGCCGTTTAGGTCATATTGGTGTAAAGCGCATGAAGAAACTCCATGCTGATGGGATTTTGGAATCACTTGATTATGAATCACTTGATACTTGCGAACCATGCCTCATGGGCAAGATGACTAAGACTCCATTCTCCGGAGCGAGCAACTGACTTATTGGAAATAATACATACTGATGTATGCGGTCCGATGAGTGTTAAGGCTCACGGCAAGTATCATTATTTTCTGAACTTCATAGATGATTTGAGCAGATATGGGTATGTCTACTTGATGAAACATAAGTCTGAAACATTTGAAAAGTTCAAAGAATTTCAGAGTGAAGTGGAAAATCATCATGACAAGAAAATAAAGTTTCTACGATCTGATCGTGGAGACAAATATTTGAGTTACGTGTTTGGTCTTCAATTAAAACAATGTGGAATAGTTTCACAAACTCATGCCACATGGAACACCACAGCATAATGGTGTGTCCGAACATCATAACCGTACTTTATTGGATATAGTGCAATCTATGATGTCTCTTACCGATCTACCACTATCGTTTTGGGGTTATGCATTAGAGACAGCTACATTCACGTTAAATAGGGCACCATCTAAATCCGTTGAGACGACACCATGTGAACTATGGTTTGGCAAGAAACCTAAGCTGTTGTTTCTTAAAGTTTGGGGTTGCGATGCTTATATGAAAAAGTTTCATCCTGATAAGCTCAAACTCAAATAGGAGAAGTGCGTCTTCATAGGATATCCAAAGGAAACTATTGGATACACCTTCTATAACAGATCCGAAGGCAAGACTTTTGTTGCTAAATCCGGAAACTTTCTGGTGAAGGAGTTTCTCTCGAAAGAAGTGAGTGGGAGGAAAGTAGAACTTGACGAGGTAATTGTACCTGCTCCCTTATTGGAAAGTAGTACATCACAGAAAACTGTTTCTGTGACACCTACACTAGTTAGTGAGGAAGCTAATGATGATGATCATGAAACTTCAGAACAAGATACTACTGAACCTCGTAGATCAACCAGAGTAAGATCCGCGCCAGAGTGGTACGGTAATCCTGTTCTGGAAGTCATGCTACTAGATCATGATGAACCTATGAACTATGAAGAAGCGATGGTGAGCCCAGATTCCGCAAAGTGGCTTGAAGCCATGAAATCTGAGATATGATCCATGTATGAGAACAAAGTATGGACTTTGGTTGACTTGCCCGATGATCGGCAAGCCATAGAAAATAAATGGATCTTCAAGAGGAAGATGGACGCTGATAGTAGTGTTACTATCTACAAAGCTAGAATTGTCGCAAAAGGTTTTCGACAAGTTCAAGGTGTTGACTATGATGAGATTTTCTCACTCGTATCTATGCTTAAGTCTGTCCGAATCATGTTAGCAATTGCCGCATTTTATGAAATCTGGCAAATGGATAAACAAAACTGCATTCCTTAATGGATTTACTAAAGAAGAGTTGTATACGATGCAACTAGAAGGTTTTGTCAATCCTAAAGGTGTTAACTAAATATGCAAGCTCCAGCGATCCATCTATGGACTGGTGCAAGAATCTCAGAGTTGGAATATACGCTTTGATAAGTTGATCAAAGCATATAGCTTTATACAGACTTGCGGTGAAGCCTGTATTTACAAGAAAGTGAGTGGGAGCACTACAACATTTCTGATAAGTATATGTGAATGGCATATTGTTGATCGGAAATAATGTAGAATTATTATGCAAAGCATAAAGGAGTGTTTGAAAGGAGTTTTTCAAAGAAAGACCTCGGTGAAGCTGCTTACATATTGAGTATCAAGATCTATAGAGATAGATCAAGACACTTGATAAGTTTTTTCAATGAGTACATACCTTGACAAGATTTTGAAGTAGTTCAAAATGGAACAGTCAAAGAAAAGGTTTCTTGCATGTGTTACAAGGTGTGAAGTTGAGTAAGACTCAAAGCCCGACCACGGCAGAAGATAGAAAGAGAATGAAAGTCATTCACTATGCCTCAGTCATAGGTTCTATAAAGTATGCCATGCTATATACCAGATCTATTGTATGCCCTACCACTGAGTTTGGCAAGGGAGTACGATAGTGATCTAGGAGTAGATCATTGGACAGCGGTCAAAATTATCCTTAGTGGAATAAGGATATGTTTCTCGATTATGGAAGTGAAAAAAAAGGTTCGTCGTAAAGGGTTACGCCGATGCAAGTTTTGACACTAATCTAGATGACTCTAAGTCTCGGTCTAGATACATATTGAAAGTGGGAACATTGTTGACATAGAAATTCGCAAAATACTTACGGATCTGAATGTGACAGCCCCGTTGACTAAAATTATCTCACAAGCAAAAAATGATCACACCTTAGTACTCTTTGGGTGTTAACCACATAGTGATGTGAACTAGATTACTGACTCTAGTAAACCCTTTGGGTGTTGATCACATATCGATGTGAACTATGGGTGTTAATCACATGGTGATGTGAACTATTGCTGTTAAATCACATGGCGATGTGAACTAGATTATTGACTCTAGTGCAAGTGGGAGACTGAAGGAAATATGCCCTAGAGGCAATAATAAAGTTATTATTTATTTCCTTATATCATGATAAATGTTTATTATTCATGCTAGAATTGTATTAACCGGAAACATAATACATGTGTGAATACATAGACAAACAGAGTGTCACTAGTATGCCTCTACTTGACTAGCTCGTTAATCAAAGACGGTTATGTTTCCGAACCATGAACAATGAGTTGTTATTTGATTAACGGGATCACATCATTAAGTGAATGATCTGATTGACATGACCCATTCCATTAGCTTAGCACTCGATCGTTTAGTGTGTTGCTATTGCTTTCTTCAAGACTTATACATGTTCCTATAACTATGAGATTATGCAACTCCCGTTTACCGGAGGAACACTTTGGGTACTACCAAACGTCACAACGTAACTGGGTGATTACAAAGGAGTACTATAGGTGTCTCCAAAGGTACATGTTGGGTTGGCGTATTTCGAGATTAGGTTTTGTCACTCCGATTGTCGGAGAGGTATCTCTGGGCCCTCTCGGTAATGCACATCACTTAAGCCTTGCAAGCATTGCAACTAAATGAGTTAGTTGCGGGATGATGTATTACAGAACGAGTAAAGAGACTTGCCGGTAACGAGATTGAACTAGGTATTGGAATACCGACGATCGAATCTCGGGCAAGTAACATACCGATGACAAAGGGAACAACGTATGTTGTTATGCGGTCTGACCGATAAAGATCTTCGTAGAATATGTAGGAGCCAATATGGGCATCCAGGTCCCGCTATTGGTTATTGACCGGAGACGTGTCTCGGTCATGTCTACATTGTTCTCGAACCCGAAGGGTCCGCACGCTTAAGGTTACGATGACAGTTATATTATGAGTTTATGCATTTTGATATACCGAAGGTTGTTCGGAGTCCCGGATGTGATCACGGACATGACGAGGAGTCTCGAAATGGTCGAGACATAAAGATTGATATATTGGAAGCCTATCTTTGGATATCGGAAGTGTTTCGGGTGAAATCGGGATTTTTCCGGAGTACCGGGAGGTTACCGGAACCCCCCCGGGAGCTTTATGGGCCTTAGTGGAAAAGAGAAGGGGCTGCCCAAGATGGGTTGCGCGCCTCCCTCCCTCCCCTAGTCCTATTAGGACAAGGAGAGGTGGCCGGCCCCCCTCTCTCTTTTCCCCCTCCGCGAATCCTATTCCAACTAGGATTGGGGGGGGGGGAATCCTACTCCCAGAGGGAGTAGGACTCTCCTGGCACGCCACCCTTGGCCGGCCAGCCTCCCCCCTCTAGTCCTTTATATACGGAGGCAGGGGCACCCCAGAAACACACAAGTTGATCCACGTAATCTATTCCTTAGCCGTGTGCGGCGCCCCCAGCCACCATAGTCCTCGATAACACTGTAGCGGAGTTTAGGCGAAGCCCTGCTGCTGTAGTACATCAAGATCGTCATCACGCCGTCGTGCTGACGGAACTCTTCCCCGACACTTTGCTGGATCGGAGTCCGGGGATCATCATCGAGCTGAACGTGTGCTCGAACTCAGAGGTGCCGTAGTTTCGGTGCTTGATCGGTCGGATCGTGAAGACGTACGACTACATCAACCAAACGCTTCCGTTGTCGATCTACTAGGTATGTAGATCATACTCTCCCCTCGTTGCTATACATCACATGATCTTGCGTGCGCGTAGGAATTTTTTTGAAATTACTATGAAACCCAACATACAATTGTCCTCTCATTTTCTTTAACCCAAAATAACACCTGATTCTTTTAACTTTAAATGCCACCGTCTAGAGACCTGCTCTAGTCCATAAAAAACTTCTTGAAGCAATATCCCTTGTGTTCTTTACTTTCATCTGATATAACTCAGATCATGATGTCAGTCATGATGTGCCACTAACACTCATTGTAATCTATTCATGCACAAAATCTTTCGATTTAAGTCGCGCTTTACACCTTTACAAATTTCCTTTGGAGTCACATTGGCCTTGTAGACTCTTTATAGCCTAATGTTTTGGCTCCGTTGGAAATTACTTATGAGTCCCATACATCATCGGGATTCACCAATTTTATTTCATCTCACATAGTCTCTTATCATTAGACAAAAAACAGACACTTCTCAAAACTCGATTGAGTGCTTTAAATGAGGTGGGATCAACCTCCATTTGAATTTCACTAACATAGACTTTATAGTAATCAGAACTATCTGATTTTCTAATTCCTTGAGACCACTATGTATCAGGTACTGGCACTTCTTTCATATGGGGTTGTTGTCGCTCTGTCATTGCCAAGAGGTAAATTAATTATATGGTCTTTCATTTCCAAGAGGCAATAGGTTTTACAGGGACCTGTATCACAAGATCCATATTTACTCATGCATCCTTTATAGAGCTAACAACAAGTGTTGTATAGGTCATACAACATGCTCCCCCAAATTACTCCATCTTCACTAAAATTGGCATATCTTTAAACTTTATTATTTGGGTTTATTCTTTTAAAACTTTCTTATTTATGGCACTTTAAGCGCCATCTTAGTATTCCTTAGTCTGCTTTCGAAACTGTAAAAGATCCAGGAATACAGCTATTTCTATTCTTTAGGGGTATTATTATGACCGTCATACTCCCCCAGGCGATCACATTCTTTATTAATGGATCAATTTAGATGCATTATGTGCATCACATTATCTAAAGTATAGGGGACTTTCAACATTCTTAATTTATCTTATATTTCTTTCTCCCCCTCGAAATTTGGCAAGAACTTTTCTGCTACAATTTCAAAAAACCATTCATAACTCTTGTGAATTGAGGAAACTTCATTTATCTCATTACTTCATACGAAATGAAGTTACCTGTTAACTGGTATGGGAGTACTTTTTCCTCATTCCATTTCAGAAACTCAACAGAGTTCTTTGTCATTAGTACTTTTGCAAGTCACACTTGCATATCATTCTTATATTTAGGTTTGTCTGTAATTTTTATTCTCTTTGGATCTATTGAGTGCTTAATGACTGTTACACATAAGGTGTACTGTTGATACAAGGAAAGCATAATAGCTACTCCATACTTTTCTCCCAGAGTGGGACACATTAAAAGCACATGAGTCATCATATCTTTCTCCTATCATACAGGATAAGTCCTTTTGCCAGAATTTCTCCCGCCATACGGGATTTTTAACATAATATTATGTTAACTTTACCCCGTTACGCAGGTATTTTCCCAAAGTTTTCCCGCCATGCGGGTAATTCCCTGTAAGGGGCGTAAATGCCATAATTGGCTCTTTTGACTGCATATTCAATCATCAAATTTAGGAATAAATCCGAATGCTCGTTGACACACATGCTTGATCCAATGTTGGTCAAATTAAACACGCATGTTGCTTGTTTTATCTCAACTCATGTTGACTGAATAATCTTCTTCATAGAGAGTACATGAAAGACATTCGTCAACAAAGACTTCTTAATGATCTATCTCTTTTCTTTTGAAGCCATTCTTTAGAGAGAACATACTCCCTCATGTTATGACCTTTCTTGGTAATCTTTCAGGTCACAAGTACCCAACCATTCTCTTTCATGAATGAAAGCATGAAAAACTTTTAGTCTGAGAAAAATTAGCCAATAATCAACAATAATGAGCATAAAAATAACCCCATGTTGATCTGGTTAAAAAAATATGCACATTAAACTCTTAAATTTTCTTTGATATTCTAAATCACCGTTGTGTAGAATTAGAATAAAACATCATCCTTCTACATTAATTACATATCATCGTTGGGCGGAAATAGAAATAATGCATATAACTCATAAACAACATGTATGTTTATTAAACAACTTTGCTAAGAAATAATAATCATCATCAACTTTATTGCAACGGGAACAAGAAATATACATTTCTCTAGTTCAAGAGCATTTCTCGATCTTTATCTGTTCTCTGAAAATTGATCACTTTGATACAAAATTTATCATAGATTTAAGCTTTGAACATAAGACTCATAGAATTATAGTCATGTTATCATCAACGTTGTTCAGAAAATAACAATACCATATTTTTACTTTAAAACAAATATCCTTCTTTTGTCATAGTGGAAACAATCTCCATCTTATTTCACCCACAGGGGAAAACCATTGCTAAGAACAATTCTTCCAATTATATTTTCCCATTTGTTCCAATTTAATTGGAGGATAAAACTTTAACATTGCAGCGGAAGCTTTACAATATTCTATTCAGAAACAATTCTGTACTCTTTTACTCTCTAAGTAATATTAACCGGTTGGTTCAAAATTGCATTAGAGAAACAACAATTTAATCTTTTACTTTAGTTCTATACACTTCTAAAAGAGCACTTTTATTTTTATTCACAGCGGAAAACATGAATAAAAATTTCATGAACTTTTTATTCTTTACGGAAACTTTTCTTTGACCAAATAAAAATTCATGAACTTTATTATTTTCTTTGTAAAGTTCATGAACATTTATTTTTCAAAAAATTTTCTTTTTTCATTTTCAGAAACTTTTTCTGTTTACTTTCCTATTTTCTAAACAAAAAATTTCGTTGGAAAAAATTGCATAGAAAAAGGAATCAAGACTACATATTGTTGTTTTTCTAAAATAGAAACTGTTGGAGCTCTGTGGGCCGAAAACGGCCTGCTCCCTCGCAGCTCCTAGCCTAGGGCGCCGGCCCACCCCCTCTTGGCCCAGCCGCAGACTGTGGGGAGCCAGAGCTCACCCAGCCGCCCCATGTGGGCAGGCGAGATTCGACGCCTGAGCGGGCTTCTCGCGGGGTCAAAACAGATCGGTTTGCAGCGGGGGGGGGGGAACCCTAGTTCATTTCCCCTCCCCCGCGCGCCTCTCTGCTCTGTTCCTCTCCTCCATCGCGGTCAAATCCAACCAACGGAGCCATCACGCCGGCGGCAAGCCGGTCTCGCGTCGGACGCTGTCGCGCCTCACGAGCTACCTCTTACTTCCCCTTCCCTTCACCTGCTTTTCCTCCTCACCACTCATGGCAGAGAGAGAGAGGGACGGCTGCGCCTCGTCTGCTCCCCTGCCTCTCCCCCTCGCCGGCATGCACCATTGCCGGCCCCTTCACCGGTCGCGCGCTCCCTTTGCGGTGAGCGCGCCGCCGTCGAACGGTCTGGCCGCGGTGCTCTTTGCCCCTTTTGAGGTAGTTCTTCTTCCCTGTCGCCTCGGCTTGCCGATGCGCGACGGGATCGAGAGGAACACGCACGATGGGATCAATAAAAAAAAGAAAACTCATCACTTATCTAAAATAACTAATAAAATCTCCAATATCCAGTGAGCTACCCAAGGACTAAACTCATTACCAAGAGATATTTCACTACTGACCTACCGGAGGACCGATGGCGCCCTTATGTCACCTACCATCCAAACATCTCAACCTTTTATAAGGAGCAAGCAGGCTTCCTTCCCTAAGCAAGGCAAAGAAGGAATCGTTCACTTCTCTGTCTTAGAACCAGCTAGCCTCATTTCATGCATTGTATGTTGTGTGCCTACACATCACGGACATAGATTTGATATATATATATATAGGCATATGAGGCATCAAGAATTACCGATGGAGTTCCGGAATGAGATCATGTATTCGGTGGCACGTGCCACCATGTCTGACCCTCATGGGATGCACTAATGCAGTTGCTTAATCTCCCTGCACCTCATCGCTTGCCACTAGGTCCTCTGCTGCTCTATCCATCTCGTGCTCCATGCTCTCATGCCATCTAGAAAACACCGCGGTGATCGCTTGTTAGCTTGTGGGGTGTACGGATAGGAGGATGTTGGTTCAAGGTGGTATGCGATTTTGTTGAGGGGTAGGTAGGTATTCTATCTAGTGGAGTACGGTGAACCACTTCTTTTCAGGGTAAAAAACAAAAAAAGAATATATTTTTTGCGGGGAAAAAACATATATTTGAGCTGTAAAAACACCTAATTTGCTTATTATCAGCCTGGCCTGCCTTTGTAGCCCATGAAAGTGCGTTATATCGACTAGAGGGGGGGTGAATAGGCGATTTTTATGGAAGTCTTCAGAACATAGAAGTTTTGAAGACAAACAATAAAATTAAACCTATTACCATGCAGCGGAAGGTAGACTACACTAGGCAAACCATAGTCAAGTATTCAATGAAGTGAAAGCACAAAGACTAATAGCAGCTAGGTAGTAAGGATCAGGTAGGAAGATATTGTGAAGCCAAACAGAACACACAGTCACTCAGTGAAGACAAATGATAGTGCAAACATACAATGACTTCACAAGGAGTAACAGTAAGTAAAGGGAAGTGAAGATGAAACCAGTGACTCGTTGAAGACAATGATTTGTTGGACCAGTTCCAGTTGCTGTGACAACTGTACGTCTGGTTGGAGCGGCTAGGTATTTAAACCTTAGGACACACAGTCCCGGACACCCAGTCCTGAACACGCAGCTCAGGACACCCAGTCCTCACCGTATTCTCCTTGAGCTAAGGTCACATAGACCTCACCCAATCACTCTGGTAAGTCTTCAAGGTAGACTCCCAAACCTTCACAGACTTCGTTCACGGGCAATCCACAATGTCTCTTGGATGCTCAGAACGCGATGCCTAACCGGCTGGAGGATGCACAGTCCTCAAGTGTAATAAGTCTTCAGATCACACAAACAAGAAGACTTAAGTGATGCCCAATTCTCTCTGGCTCTGATGGTTAGGGCTTTATCCTCGCAAGGAATTCTCTCTCAAAGGCTTCGAGGTGGGTTGCTCTCAAACGACAAAAGCCGTACTTTCAATCCGAGCAGCCAACCATTTGTGGTTGTAGGGGGTGGGCTATTTATAGCCACTTGGCAACCCGACCTGATTTGTCTGAAATGACCCTGGGTCACTATGGAACTGACACGTGTTCCAACGGTCAGATTTCAAACTCACACGACAACTTTACTTGGGCTACAAGCAAAGCTGACTTGTCCGACTCTGGACAAGATTCGCTCTCAAAGTCTTCACTCGAAGACATAGGTTTTTGGTTTAGGCATCACTTCAGTCATTCTGACTGGTTCTCTTGGACCCCACTTAACAGTACAGTGGTTCCTATGACTCAACACAAAAGAAAAAGAACTACGAAAGATCTAAGTCTTCGAGCTCCATAGGCTTCATATAGTGTCTTCTCTTGTCATAGTCTTCAATGTGAATATCTTCATATACCACCTTTGACTTCAATGTCTTCATACATTTTTAGGGGTCACCTCTGGTAGTAAAGCCGAATCAATGAGGGACTTCTACCTGTGTTATCCTGCAATTCTCACAAACACATTAGTCCCTCAACTAGGTTTGTCGTCAATACTCCAAAACCAACTAGGGGTGGCACTAGATGCACTTACAATCTCCCCCTTTTTGGTGATTGATGACAAACTAGTTGAAGTTTTCAACGGGGAATATAATCTGTGAAATTGTAAAGGATAAGGAATTGTCTTCATAAGTTGCAAGGGCTCCCCCTGAAGATGTGCATATGAGTTAATTTGCTTTTGGAATGCAAATGCACATGGCAGGTTGTACTTGTGGAGATCCACTTCAACTTATGATGACAATCCACTATGCATGTGAAAGTATATGAAGATAATGACATGCATAATGGAAAATGGACGTCTGCAGAATGAGCTAAGTGCGGAATTTATCGTCGCACATGCGGAATTTATCTTCGCAAAACAAGGTGGCAAATAAGTAGCAAACGACCATCTAGTTAAATGTTACAACTCATAAGAACCAAATGTAGCAAAAACGAGATTTGTAAGCACGAAGCAAAATATAAAGCACCCGCCCATATGGACCCGCTTGAAGACTATCAATCTCATATGCTTCTCCCCCTTTTGTCAGTAATGACCAAAAAGGTTTAAAGACATAGAGCCTCTACTCATTCCCATGAGGAGTAGGTGAAGTAGCAGGGTTGTTGGTGTTGTTCGGCAGTGCAGAAGAGCTTGGAGGTGCTGAAGGAGGTGGCGGTGAAGTAGCATTGTCTTCTTCCTCAATAATTCTGGCAGTCACTATGGCAGCAGAGGAAGAGAACTCAGAGTCTTCAAGGGATGGAGTTCCTAGCAGCACAGCCCTTCGAGGAGGTGTGGAGTCAAACTTGAATCTCTCAATGAAGCCATCCTCTTGAAGATCAGCTTCAGAACACATCATCGTGAGCCCTTTCCATGTGCGGCGACAGGTTTCGTGGGCAACGAAAGCATTCTTGGTGACAAGATTTCGAGTGCGATTAACATCCACCAAGAGGCTTTTCATCTGACGCTTCAGCCAGTCATGATGCCTATCCTATTTCTGATGTAGAGCCACAAGAAGCTCTCGGTCGTTGAGAACACGAGTGCGCTTCTTGGGTCTTGGAGCAGTGGCACTGTCAGTGGCTTCAGTGGAAGCAGGGTGTCGTGCACGTGTAGTGCCAGTCAAAGGATACACCTAAGAAACTGCTTCAACTACTTCAACGTTCTGAGTAAAACTCTGATGTTCTGCATTCTGAAGACTTAGAGGTTGCTTGGTAGGCTCAGAATATATGGCTTCAGTAGACATGTCCACGTCAGGCAAGAAGATCCGATGGTTGCGGGCTGAGGGCTGATACGAGATGGCGGAGTGTAGCTTGATCATCCGCATGACCCAAGGGGCATAGAACTTCAAACCAAACAGATCAATGCCTGATGCAGCAAGTTGGCGTATGAAGAAGTCATGTGCATTGAAGCATTTTCCATGAAGTATATAGAAGACCAAAGTCTTCATTGCACCCTGAAGCTTGGCATTTGGAGAGTGCCCTTTGATAGGCCAGAGAGTTCGCCTGATGATGTGATAGATGGTTCTTGGCAGATACTCAAGGTCTTCAACGAAGAACTTTTTGGGATAAGCAGCATCTTGGGGCAATGGCTTCATCATGCTGAGCATCTGACTCATATCAGGTTCTGGCCGCTGAAAGATGCTCTCAATAGCTTCAGCATGCAGCTGACAGTCTTGCTCGAATAGATTGCCAGGAGTGGGCAAGCCAGTGAGCTCAATGATGTCAAATGCATTGGCTTCGTGATGAACGTTGCCAGTCAACCACTCCAGGACCCAAGTCTTCGGATCTCTGCTGTACCCTCTGATGTGAAGTGTGGCATAGAATTGAAGCAGCAGCTCTTCATTCCAATGCTCTTCGTTAGTAATGAACTGCAGCAGTCCAACTTCCTTGAAGCAATCTAAAGCTTCTTCCAGACAGGGCAGACCAGCTATAGCTTCAACGTCAAGGCGCTTGTGTGGGAAGATGCGACCTTGGTTGTAAAGAATGCAAGAGTAATAGCTTCACTAAGGATAGCTCCAGAACCGATCAAATGATATCCTTTCCCTTGAGTAGGGGTTCCTGGAGCTATTGAAAAACGTGTTGTCTGCCCTGAAGCCATTGATGTTGAAGGAGCCAGGTGCTGATGCAGGACCTGGAAACCTTGGCAGTCTTGGGATTGGCTTCTGGACCTGAGGCCTGTGCTCAACATGATAGTCGAATTGGGGACCGACAGTAGACTCAGGAACAGAAGTGGCGGGATTAGTGGCTTCGCTGTCTTCTGAAGCTTTTGTTGGGGAGGGCTCCACATTAGCTTCATTGGTGGTTGTGGCAGCCTCATGATTTTCATCCTCCACTTGACTAGCTGGAGGGTCGGTCGCAAGCACATTCTCCTGGAGAACTGCTTCTTGGTGGGACAGGGGAGTGGGATCTATTGGGACTCCTTCTTCTGCGACTGATGCAGCCGGAATGTCTTCAGCAGAGACTTGAGGCCTTGGACCTTTGCGAAGCCTGCGGAACACAGACGACGCCTGTGGAGTTGGAGTGGGCTGGGCCTCATAGTCTTCTTCCTCTTGTGGGTGATCCGCCCATGAAGCATCCTATGCAATTGGCGTCAGTGGACGACCAATGCTGATAAGTTCGCTATTTTCATGCTGAGGAAGGACTGCACCATCTTCTATATTGTCATGTTGACCAATGTCTTCAGCAGCGATGGGATCAGCTGCTGGAATGTCTTCAGCTTCATGAGCCTCTGTGAAAGCAGGCTCATTAATTGTCAGTTGTCATTTAGCTTCAGGATAGACCATAGAAATGGGTTCAACTATTAAGGGCTCTGTGGAAGCAGCCCGAGCTTTCTTGGTCTTCCTCTTCTTCTTGGAGGGGGCAGTAGGAGAGGCTTCAGAGTGTTTCCTCTTCCTGGCTTCAGCCTCAGTAGTCCTTGTCTTCTTGAGCTCTGAAGCTGTTGACTGGCTTTTTGGCTTCGAGCCAGTCAGTCTAGTTGGGAAGACAATCGAAACTGCTTCTTGCCTTGGTGCATCAGGTTCAGCCGTAGCAGGCTTCTTCTTCTTTGCGGCCATCCTGGGGTCGATGCCAGGACGCCCAAGTGCCTTGCGCTTCTCAGCCTCATTATAGGCTTGCACACATCTGTCAGCCAGAGTCTTCATGCGCTCACGCGAACCCTGAGCTTCTGCATGCTTCTTCACAAAGGCTTCCTTGAGCTCGTGCATCATTGTCTTGAAGTTCTTCACTTCTTGCATGCTGAGCTTGGCCATATGCTTCTTGAACTGAGCCTTTTCATAGTCAATCTTCTGCTTCAGTTCAACAATGCGCTGGGCAATAGCAAGTTCTGAAGCAATGGCGCCTTGGAAGGCGACACTAAGGCCAATGGGTAGCTGCAGATCTTCAAAGCTGATGTTTGGCGTGTCAAACCACTCATCAATGAAGTTGTGGATGATGGTGACATCAAAGAGAGGCAGATCATTGAAGATTTATGCTTCTTCTTTGCTCTTGATGAGTTGCTCAAGAGCGTCATCTGCAAGATCTTCATCACTTGACAGATCAATGTCGTCATTGCGCAGAATGGCAGCAGCTGTTAGCTCTTGGCCAGTGTGAGGCAGAGGCATCTTGGCCTTCTGGGGCTTGGAGACGCGTGATAAGTCTTCAGACTGCACACTATCTTCAGGAGGTGCAGTTGCCAGTGGCTTCGCTCTTGAGACTTTTGGTGAAGGGGCAGGTTTTGAAGCTTTAGGCTTCTTCAGCTTCTTTGTCTTCAGAGCTGCAGGCTCATTCACTGCAGTCCCTTGAACTAAGATGTAGGTGATGAGGCCTTCAAGGTTGGCGAAAGGATCGATGACATTGGGTTCAGCATCTCGTGTGCCATCTGCCCTTGGTGCTGAGGGACCAGGGTTGAAGTCTAACCCAAAAGTCTTCTTGTTCTGCTTCGTTGAGTTCTGAGCAAACTGGAAGTTGCGCTTGAACAGATTGTCGTCACGACACCATAGCAGTGACGACGAGTGTGCATCAGTAGGCTGTGGTCCACGGACCATGCATGGATAGAAGCCTTGAGCAATGGCTTCATCTCTGGACCTGGGTAGAAGATTCTTGAATAGGATGTCTCCCCACGGTCTCTTGATGGCGTTTTTCTCAGCATACTCCTGGGTCACAAATCTGTATTTGAACCATTGTTCCGCCCAATATCTTCGAATCCATTGGATCGGGTCTTGCGCTGACTGTAATCCTCTTCAGGATCTGTCTTATACATTTCTGATTGTTCATCTGGCAGATCTCTGGAGGTCTCACCATGACGCTTTCTGCCACCCTTCCTTGCTGCTTTCTCTGGAGCCATAAACTTTAACTTGAAAGGCTTCAAGATGTTCAAAGGTTTCAAAGGGTTCCGCTTGCTGGACCAACAAGAACTGGCTTTGGGAGAATTTATGTGATGCTGTAAGAATTCTGCAAATGAATGCAGACTATGAGAACCAAAGGATTCTCCCACGGACATGTACCTGTGACAGCATTAAGGTACGAGGGAAGGGGAAGAGGTCATATGCATTTTCAGAAGATTTTGAAGATAAATCAGTTTAGAAGACATTGATCTCATCGTGCGAAGACATTCACTCATAGATAAGAAGTTGGCTCCAGATTTGTACAAATCCACAGATCAGTACAAGTGAGGAATCTAACTACTTTGTGAAGCACACGTGAATATACTAGGCATGTTATGAGATGCAGTATGAGAGAGATCTAGCTTGTGTGAACAGAAACTGCTTGTGGTAGAAAGTGACAAATCCATAGGATCAATGGTGCTGTAAAAAGAGGAAGTTTTATTTACCACACTAAGAACTGCTAGACGGAGTGTAAGATGAGGCCGAGCAGTTCGATCTTCCGTGCCCTAACTTGGCGACGGAGGACACCTATGGCGACGGCGGAGAGGACGATGTCCGCGGTCGGCGTGAAGACAGCATTGGAGAGGTTGCGGCAGCGAAGTGCTTCATCGCCGGCGTCGTCGAGGGCTAGCGGTGGCGCTAGGGTTCGTGCAAGGGTGGAAGAAGATATAATGACCGTTGTGAGTGTGTATTTATAGGTACAGGGGCGGCACTGTGCTATTACACAGGTGCCCCTGGCGATTCGCATCTGAGGAACACGTGGCCATTATGCGGAATTTTGGGGTTTGTTCCACGTCCCACGCACGCCTGGATTGTCGGGTGGTCGTTCCTACTTCTCCGGATTTCATGTGGAGGAATGAGCATTGAAAATGGACTTAATGGTTGTCTCTGTATCTTCTGCTGACAAGGACGCAGAGAAGACATTCGACAATTTCAATAGAATGCATATGACTTGGAGAGATAGAGTTTGAGATAGAAAGCATAGAGAGGTTAGGGTCCGATCACATTCACTTAGTTCAAAAGATTCAACACGAAGACATAGCTATAAGTGAATGCTGTAGAGGACAGAACACTAGTATATATATATAATCAACATAGTGAAGATAATCATGAAAATATGTTGAGATCAAAGCCAAACCAAATGTGAAGACATTGCAAGGTAACGCCATGAGTGAAACACTTCAAAATAGAACGTTTGGTGGTGGCGTTACCCACCGTATAGGAAGTATTAGACCCAGACACGGCGCACAATTATCGTGGCGCTCCGAAGTCAAATTCCACATTAATGTATTCACACTTAGAATGTATGTCTTCATTGATTGAAGATATACTTTACTTCGTGTGTTGCACATCTAAGTCATCAATATGCATAAGGGTTAGGATGTGTGCCTGATCATAGGACATTTGAGGATTCCAGGATATTTAGCTCACACCGTAACTTGCAAAACCTCTTCTCATCCAAGGGCTTGGTGAAGATATCTGCCAATTGCTCTTCAGTGTTGACGTGTATGATATCAATGTCTTCCTTCACAACATGATCTCTGAGAAAGTGATGACGAATTTCAATGTGCTTTGTCTTCGAGTGTTGAACTGGGTTGTTGGCAATCTTGATGGCGCTTTCGTTGTCGCAGTAAAGTGGCACTTGCTTCAGATGAATGCCATAGTCCTTGAGTGTTTGCTTCATCCACAGAAGCTAAGCGCAGCAAGATCCAACAACAATGTATTCAGATTCAGCAGTGGAGAGAGATACACAGTTCTGCTTCTTTAAAGACCAACATACAAGTGATCGTCCCAGAAAGTGACATGTGCCTGATGTAGACTTGCGATCGACTTTGTCACCAGCATAATCAGCATCCGAAAATCCAACCAGATCAAACTCTGAGCCCTTTGGATACCATAATCCTAGAGTTGGGGTGTGAGCCAAATATCGAAGAATTCGCTTCACAGCTAAGTGATGCGACTCCTTTGGTGCTGCTTGAAATCGAGCACACATGCAAACACTAAGCATAATATCTGGCCTAGATGCACATAGATAAAGTAAAGAACCAATCATGGAGTGGTATACCTTTTGATCGAACTCTTTACCATTGTCGTCAGGACCCAGATGATGTTTGGCTGGCATTGGTGTTGTGAAGCCTTTGCAGTCTTGCATACCGAACTTCTTCAGGCAATCTTTGAGATACTTCTCTTGAGATATGAAGATGCCATTGCGTTGTTGTCGTATTTGAAGACCAAGGAAGAACTTCAGCTCCCCCATCATGGACATCTGATATTGCTCTTGCATCATATATCCAAACTCTTCACTGTACTTCTGATTGGTGCAGCCGAAGATAATGTCATCCACATATATTTGGCACACAAACAGTTCACCATCATATGTCTTCGTGAAAAGAGTGGGATCTAGGGAACCAGGTATGAAGCCTTTGCTCTTCAGGAAGTATTTGAGTGTGTCATACCAGGCCCGAGGGGCTTGTTTGAGGCCATACAGTGCCTTGTTGAGCTTGTATACCATGTCAGGATGTTTTGGATCTTCAAAGCCAGGCGGTTGTGCAACATACACTTCTTCTTCAATCTTGCCATTGAGAAAGGCACTCTTTACATCCATTTGATATAGAAGTATGTTATGATGATTTGCATAGGCCAGCAGTATGCGTATGGCTTCAAGTCTAGCCACAGGAGCAAATGTTTCATCGAAGTCAATGCCTTCCACTTGAGTATACTTGAGCAACGAGACGAGCTTTGTTTCTGACAACTTGACCATGCTCATCTTGCTTGTTGTGGTATATCCATTTGGTGCCTATTATATTGTGCTTCCGTGGATCAGGACGCTTAACCAGTTCCCATACATTATTCAGCTCAAACTGTTGAAGCTCTACTTGCATATCTTGAATCCATTCAGGTTCCATGAAGGCTTCTTCAACTTTCTTGGGTTCTGTTATTGAGACGAATGCGAAGTGCCCACAGAAATTTGCTAGCTGAGTTGCCTTTGAACGAGTGAGTGGACCAGGTGCATTGATGCTATCAATTATTCTTTCAATCTGCACTTCATTGGCAACGTGAGGATGTACAGGGCGAAGACTTTGCTCTTGCGGTTCATTGTCGTTGTTAGAAGGAATGTCTTCAGGCTGAGCATTGTCTTCATGTTGATCAGGTGCTGAGATGATAAGTTCTTCTTCAGGATGAGCTTCAGAAGGTATAATTTCTCCAGTTCCCATTAGCTTGATTGATTCACTGGATGGAACTTCATTTAGCACATTTGACAGTTGCTCTCTTTGTGAACCGTTGGTCTCATTGAACCGCACATCCACTGTTTCAACCACTTTGTAATGAAAGAGATTGAAGACTCTGTAGGAGTGTGAATCCTTTCCATATCCCAGCATAAAACCCTCATGTGCTTTTGGTGCAAACTTTGAGGTGTGATGTGGGTCCTTGATCCAGCACCTTGCGCCAAATACTCTGAAGTAACTGACATTTGGCTTCTTGCCAGTAAGGAGCTCATAAGATGTCTTGTTCAGTAGCTTGTGAAGATAAACACGATTGATTGTATGGCATGCAGTATCAATGGCTTTGGGCCAGAATTTTCTTGGGGTCTTGTATTCATCTAGCATCATTCTGGCCATCTCAATTAGTGTTCTGTTCTTGCGTTCGACGACGCCATTCTGCTGTGGCGTGTGCGGGGCTGAGAATTCATGCGTGATGCCCAAGGTATCAAGATATGTATCAAGGCCAGTGTTCTTGAATTTAGTGCCATTGTCACTTCTAATGTGCTTTATCTTGGCGCCAAAATTGTTCATAGCTTGATTGGCGAAGCGTCTGAAGACATCCTGCACTTCAGTCTTGTAAAGGATTATGTGCACCCAAGTATATCTAGAATAATCATCAACAATAACGAAGCCATAGAGGCAAGCAGTAGTAGTTAGAGTTGAGTAATGAGTGGGACCGAAAAGATCCATGTGAAGCAGTTCGAAGGGTCGAGTAGTGGTCATGATTGTCTTCGAGGGATGTTTGGCCCTCGTCATCTTCCCTGCTTCACAGGCACCGCATAAGTGGTCTTTCTTGAACTTGACGCCCTCGATGCCTATGACATGCTTCTTCTTCGCAAGGGTGTGGAGGTTCCTCATGCCAGCATGCCCAAGCCTCCGATGCTAGAGCCAGCATTCTGAAGCCTTTGCTAGAAGACATACTGCAAGCTGTGGTCCTGCTGAGAAATCTACCACGTACAAATCATCTTTTCGATACCCTTCAAACACTAGAGAGTTGTCAGATTCCATTAGTACAAGGCAACGATATTTTCCAAATATTACGATCATGTTCAAGTCGCAAAGCATTGAGACAGACATTAAGTTGAAGCCAAGGGATTCAACAAGCATGACTTTATCCATGTGTTGATCCCTTGAGATTGCAACTCTACCTAGACCCAATACCTTACTTTTACCAGTGTCAGCAAATGTGATGTGGCTCTTGTCGGATGGACGTAAGGTTGAGTCCATAAGAAGACTTCTTTTGCCAGTCATGTGATTTGTACACCCACTGTCAATAATCCATTCTGAAGACGCTGGTGTTGTACCCTACAATGCAGTTAGGGGGATAGGCTTCACCAAGAGCATTGTGAAGCAAAAACATTTGACGAACCAGTGGGTTATGAAAGCTTAGATCCAGGTTAGGACTAATAGGGAGAGTAGCAAGCGATTCAGGAACGAAGTACATAGTAAGACCATTCGGGCATTTGATCTTGCGCCCTACAAGATGTTTAAGGTCCCCAGCAATAACGTCAGATGATTTTGGTTTTCTGCTGGAGACCTTTCCCTGCAAAAGAGAGTGAAGCTTTCTTAGCCATCCACATCTTCAAGGGTGGCTTAGAAGCAATTAGTCTAAGTGCAGCATCTGAGAATTTTGGCTTTGAAGCCCTAGCAAACAGTCTTGCAGGCGGACAATAGTACTCATAAGAATAAGCAGAATAGTTGTTGGTCTTATGAACATGGCGGTTTGATGAACCGCTCTCATATTCATATGCCTGAGTGTGGTTTCCCTGCAAAACGTTTGCGTTAGTGCGACTCAGGTGAGTCCTCTGTCTGTATGAAGCCTTTGGACCGTGAAGCCTTTGGTCTGAGGTTTGTCTTCTTCACGTGAGGTGTCATGACATCCACAGGAAGACTCTCCAGACACCTTTTCGGAACCCAGATCTTCTTCATAGGCGGTCCATTCCTGTAGTTAGTACCAATGTACCTGGCAAACACTTCACCTTTCTGATTCTTAAACAGTGTATAGTTTGCATCAAAGGATTCATCAATGATAATGGGGTTAGCACAAGTGAAGCCAGATAGATTGGATGGATCTGCTGAAGGTTCCTTTGCAGCAACCCACATAGTTTTGGTGTACTGCTCAGGTTTCCAGTAAGATCCATCTGCATTCATTTTCCTTACGAACCCAACACCCTCTTTCCTAGGGTTTCGGTTCAGAATCTGCTTTTTGAGGACATCACATAGTGTCTGATGCCCTTGAAGACTTTTGTACATCCCTGTTTCAAGCAATGTCTTCAACCTAGCATTCTCATTAGCAATAGCGGTGGTATCCTCAGCAGAGGGGTTAGTTACCACATCAACAGTTGAAGATATTGCAACAGCAGTAGCAGTAGAACATTCAACAACAGAAGTAGCATTATCACACTCAATGCATTTAAGACATGGTGGTTCAAATCCTTCCTGAGCGGGACTGATCTGTTTGGCGTGAAGTGACTCGTTTTCCGTTTGAAGATCTTCATGAATCGCTCTTAATTTCTCAAGATCTTGCTTCCTTTGAAGATAATCATAGGAAAGCTTTTCATGAGTTGTTGAGAGAGTTTCATGACGACTTTCGAGTTCCTGATACTTAACATGAAGATTTTTTATGTCTTCAATTAAGGATTCCGATCGAGTCATTTCAGCACCTAACAGATCATCGCTTCTGTCTAACAGTTTTTGAATATGTTCCATAGCTTTCTGTTGTTCAGTTGCAATTTTAGCAAGTGTTTTGTAGCTAGGTTTTGAAACACAATCAGAATCATCGTTGCTAGATGTTTGATAGTGAGTAGTACATGTGTTTACCTTGGCACCGCGTGCCATGAAGCAGTAGGTAGAAGCGGAGTAGTCCTTGTCATTTGCATCGGTGTCGGTGATGAAGTCATTGTCTTCAGTGTTGAAGATGGACTTGGCAACGTATGTTGTAGCCAGACTTGCGACGCGTGAGTCGGATTCCTCCTCAGACTCCACCTCCGCCTCCTCAGAAGCAGACTCCTCCTCTGAATCCATTTCCTTGCCAACAAATGCACGTGCCTTGCCAGATGAGCTCTTCTTGTGTGATGAAGACTTTGAGGAAGACTTGGAAGAAGACTTTGAGTATTTCTTCTTCTTCTTCTTGTCGTCAGAGTCATATTCCTTGCTCTTCTTCTTCTTTTTGTTCTCATTGTCCCACTATGGACACTCAGAGATGAAGTGTCCAAGTTTCTTGCACTTGTGACATGTTTTCTTCTTGTAGTCATGAGCAGGAGCTTCATCATTCCTTGAACTTGATCGGGAAGACTTTCTGAAGCCTTTCTTCTTAGTGAATTTTTGGAACTTCTTGACAAGCATAGCAAGTTCCCTTCCAATGTCTTCAGGATCATCAGAACTGCTGTCAGATTCTTCTTCAGATGAGGAGATAGCTTTTGCCTTCAAGGCACGAGTTCGCCCATAGTTTGGACCGCAGATATCTCTTTTCTCCGAAAGCTGAAACTCATGTGTGTTGAGCCTCTCAAGTATGTCACACGGATCGAGTGTCTTGAAATCAGGACGTTCTTGAATCATCAGGGCCAGGATGTCAAACGAACTATCAAGTGATCTCAGCAGCGTCTTGACGACTTCGTGTTTGGTAATCTCAGTGGCGCCGAGGGCTTGAAGCTCATTTGTGATATCAGTGAGTCGGTCAAATGTGTGCTGGACATTCTCATTGTCATTTTGCTTGAAGCGGTTGAAGAGGTTGCGAAGGACACTGATTCTCTGATCTCTCTGGGTTGAGATGCCTTCATTGACCTTGGAGAGCCAGTCCCAGACCAGCTTGGATGTCTTCAAAGCACTCACACGGCCATACTGTCCTTTGGTCAGATGACCACAGATGATATTCTTGGCAGTAGAGTCCAGTTGAACGAATTTCTTGACATCAGCAGTAGTGACACCTTCTCCAGCCTTGGGAACGCCATTCTCGACGACATACCATAGGTCGACGTCAATGGCTTCAAGATGCATGCGCATCTTATTCTTCCAGTAGGGATATTCAGTTCCATCGAAAACGGGGCACGCAACGGAGACTTTAATTATCCCTGGAGTCGACATAGCTAAAACTCCAGGTGGTTAAACCGAATCACACAGAACAAGGGAGCACCTTGCTCTGATACCAATTGAAAGTGCATTATATCGACTAGAGGGGGGTGAATAAGCGATTTTTATGAAAGTCTTCAAAACATAGAAGTTTTGAAGACAAATAATAAAATTAAACCTATTACCATGCAGCGGAAGGTAGACTACACTAGGCAAACCATAGTCAAGTATTCAATGAAGTGAAAGCACAAAGACTAATAGTAGCTAGGTAGTAAGGATCAGGTAGGAAGATATTGTGAAGCCAAACAGAATACGCAGTCACTCAGTGAAGACAAATGATAGTGCAAACATACAATGACTTCACAAGGAGTAACAGTAAGTAAAGGGAAGTGAAGATGAAACCAGTGACTCGTTGAAGACAATGATTTGTTGGACCAGTTCCAGTTGCTGTGACAACTGTACGTCTGGTTGGAGCGGCTAGGTATTTAAACCTTAGGACACACAGTCCCGGACACCCAGTCCTGAACACGCAGCTCAGGACACCCAGTCCTCACCGTATTCTCCTTGAGCTAAGGTCACATAGACCTCGCCCAATCACTCTGGTAAGTCTTCAAGGTAGACTCCCAAACCTTCACAGACTTCGTTCACGGGCAATCCACAATGTCTCTTGGATGCTCAAAACGCGACGCCTAACCGGCTGGAGGATGCACAGTCCTCAAGTGTAATAAGTCTTCAGATCACACAGACAAGAAGACTTAAGTGATGCCCAATTCTCTCTGGCTCTGGTGGTTAGGGCTTTATCCTCGCAAGGAATTCTCTCTCAAAGGCTTCGAGGTGGGTTGCTCTCAAACGACAAAAGCCGTACTTTCAATCTGAGCAGCCAACCGTTTGTGGTTGTAGGGGGTGGGCTATTTATAGCCACTTGGCAACCCGACCTGATTTGTCCGAAATGACCCTGGGTCACTAAGGAACTGACACGTGTTCCAACGGTCAGATTTCAAACTCACACGGCAACTTTACTTGGGCTACAAGCAAAGCTGACTTGTCCGACTCTGGACAAGATTCGCTCTCAAAGTCTTCACTCGAAGACATAGGTTTTTGGTTTAGGCATCACTTCAGTCATTCTGACTGGTTCTCTTGGACCCCACTTAACAGTACGGTGGTTCCTATGACTCAACACAAAAGAAAAAGAACTACGAAAGATCTAAGTCTTCGAGCTCCATAGGCTTCATATAGTGTCTTCTCTTGTCATAGTCTTCAATATGAATATCTTCATATACCCCCTTTGACTTCAATGTCTTCATACATTTTTAGGGGTCATCTCTGGTAGTAAAACCGAATCAATGAGGGACTTCTACCTGTGTTATCCTGCAATTCTCACAAACACATTAGTCCCTCAACTAGGTTTGTCGTCAATACTCCAAAACCAACTAGGGGTGGCACTAGATGCACTTACAGCCCGTACACGGACCACTTTGTAGCCCATACACTAACTAGGCCGGCCTGCCACTGGTCTGGAAGCGGATCCTCTAACATCCTCAAGGAATGTCATGAAGCTACAGTGAAATGCGTGTGTAAAGTGAAGAAGGGAAGTCAGGGTTACTGTAGCAACTACTGTGCGGGTCACTGTAGCATGTACAAAAATAAATCAAAAATAATTTTATTGCACCATAATTTGGTTTGTATGTAATTTTTGTAAATGTATACAATAGATTTGTAATTTGCAAATTAATTATAATCATTTTTGGCTTAACTATATGGATGTGAAGAAGGGATGTCACAGTTACTGTAGCTTACGTGACATCCCTTGAGGATGTTAGAGGATCCGGTTCCACTGATCTCTGGTCTAAATGGACCTTACCTACTTTCCTTGGTGCTACTCAAAATCAGCAGGGTCATTAACAACTTGAGATACACAGCAAAAGCAGCAGTAGCAGCACTACTTTGCCCCATCCCCACACCTACTTATTTTGATCCATCTTGATCTTGATCTTGGCCAGCACAAGAAGGGTTGCCATTTTCCACTCGTCCCGATCGAGATGAGATTGCTCAGCCAACGACGGGACGACATCCCTCATGCTTTGTAGTCCATAAAGTCAGAAGCCGGCCATACGTCCGCACGCTTTGCACGCACAGAAGGTTTCCCCGAGCTCTGCTCTGACAGGGCGACCAGCACGGCAAGTAATCTTCCCCATTAGACAAATACAGTAGAGAATTCCGTACCGCCCCAAACACGACGACTTTCTCCTCCTGCTCTGTTGAGTTAATGAGGATGATTAAACAAGCCGAGTTCGTGATGCGTCGGTACGTACTAGCTATCCCTCGGGCCCCAAGTACACCACCAAAGCTCACCATCACTGGAGCCAGCAGACGTAAGTCACCGGGACATTGAGAGAGGCAGTAAAAACGAGGGGAACCTCCAGATCTGACGCAATAAGAGCAACTCCAATGAGCCGACCCAAACGGACGGTGCATTTGTCCGCTTTTTCTCTATTTGGGTCGGCCGCCCGCCCGGCGTCCGCCCAGTTTTGCATTTGGGTTGGCAGTGCGCCCAACGCGCCGATCCATTTCATGTCCGCATTCAACTTTTAAATAAAAAAAGGCCAGCGGCCATGTCAGACCGGCACCATGCCAGCGCCAGCATACAATGCCGGCTTTAGAAAATATCACCACAGTTCATGTTGGCACACTCGCCAGCCGGCCGGCACACATGCCAGCACACAAAAAATGGGTGGGACTTGAGTTCTACCACGCCATCGCGGCTCCCGTGATCATGCCGGCACACCTGCCGGCATACAAAAAAGATGGCGCTCGCCTCCATAGATCACTCGTCGTCGAACTTGAGCATGTCGGCCTACATCTTCTCGAACCACGGCCTCTTCCTTGGCGACACGGTGTTGAGATCCACCTTCATGATCTCCACCCCGGTCATCATGCTCGCGAGAGCCACTTCTTTCGCCTTGGTCTTGGCGTTGGTGGCCTCGATCTCTAGCATCTTGGCTTGCTTCTCCGCCTCTAGCTCGAACATCTTGGCTTGCTTCTCGGCGTCCAGATCAAGCCTCCTCCTTTGGATCTCCATGAAAGCATCCATTTGCTCCGCCTTTAAACGCCGATGCTCCTCCCTTGAGTCCTTCTTATTCATCATGCCGTCCACGCTTGCGATCCAGGCAATGGTGGCCGTGATATGTCTCCAACGTATCAATAATTTTTTTTGATCGTTCCATTCTATTATATTATCTGTTTTGGATGTTAATGGGCTTTATTTTACACTTTTATATTATTTTTGGGACTAACCTATTAACCCAAGGCCCAGTGCAAATTGCTGTTTCTTTTGCCTATTTCAGTGTGTCGCAGAAAAGGAATATCAAACGGAATGAAACCTTCGGGAACGTGATTTTTGGAACAAACATGATCCAGAGGACTTGGAGTGGACGTCAAGAAACATACGAGGAGTCCACGAGGAAGGGGGCGCACCTACCCCCTAGGCGCGTCCTCCCCTCGTGGGCCCCTCATGGCTCAACTGACCTACTTCTTCCTCCTATATATACTCATATACCCTGAAAACATCCAGGAGCACCACGAAACCCTATTTCCACCATCGCAACCTTCTGTACCCAAGAGATCCCATCTTGGGGCCTTTTCCGGAGCAACGCCGGAGGGGGCAACGATCACGGAGGGCCTCTACATCAACTCCATGGCCCCTCCGATGATGTGTGAGCAGTTTACTTTAGACCTTCGGGGCCATAGTTATTAGCTAGATGGCTTATTCTCTCTCTTTGAATCTAAATACAAAGTTCTCCTCCATCTTCTTGGAGATCTATTTGATGTAACTCTTTTTTTTGCGGTGTGTTTGTCGAGATCCGATTAATTGTGGGTTTATGATCAAGTCTATCTATGAACAATATTTGATTCTTCTCTGAAATCTTTTATGCATGATTGGTTATCTTTGCAAGTCTCTTCGAATTATTAGTTCTGTTTGGCCTACTAGATTGATCTTTCTTGCAATGGGAGAAGTGCTTAGCTTTGGGTTCAATATTGCGGTGCTCAATCCCAGTGACAGAAAGGGAAATGACACGTATGGTATTGTTGCCATCGAGGATAAAAAGATGGGGTTTATATTATATTGCTTGAGTTTATCCCTCTACATCATGTCATCTTACCCAATGCATTACTCTGTTCTTATGAACTTAATACTCTAAATGCATGCTGGATAGCGGTCGATATGTGGAGTAATAGTAGTAGATGCAGGCAGGAGTCGGTCTACTTGTCACGGACGTGATGCCTATATACATGATCATGCCTAGATATTCTCATAATTATTCGCTTTTCTATCAATTGCTCGACAGTAATTTGTTCACCCACGATAATACTTATGCTATCTTGAGAGAAGCCACTAGTGAAACCTATGGCCCCCGGGTCTATTTTCCATCATATAAGTTTCCAATCTATTTTATTTTGCAAACTTTACTTTCAATCTATATCATAAAAATACCAAAAATATTTACCTTATCATTATTATCTCTACCAGATCTCACTCTCGTAAGTGACTGTGAAGGGCTTGGCAACCCCTTTATCGCGTTGGTTGCGAGGTTCTTATTTGTTTGTGTAGGTAAGAGGGACTTGCGTGTGGCCTCCTACTAGATTGATACCTTGGTTGTCAAAAACTGTGGGAAATACTTACGCTGATTTCCTTCATCACCCTTTCCTCTTCAAGGGAAAACCAACGCTGTGCTCAAGAGGTAGGAAGAAGGATTTCTGGCACCGTTGCCGGGGAGTCTACGCACAAGTCAAGACTACCAAGTACCCATCACAAACTCTTATCCCTCGCATTACATTATTTTCCATTTGCCTCTCGTTTGCCTCTCCACCCACTTCTAAAACGATTTTCGAAAACCTTTGCCTTTTCTTCGCCTTCTTCCCATATGTATCTTTCTTTGTATTTCCATGTGCCTTCTATTTGCTTGCATCTTTGCTTGCTAAAAATCTATTGATATGGATCCACTTAAAGTGTTCTACTTGGATCATCTTCGATCCTTGTGCTCTCATGTTGAAACCCCAACTAGCCTAGTTGATGGGAAATCTTAAGATGAGCATGCTCATTTTGTGCGTCACCGTTTGTTTGAAAAAGGGAAACTCTTATGGGATCAAATAAATAGATTGTTGTGTTATGCTTGGAATCTTTGTGAAATTTGTGATTTTACTTGTTGCTCTAAGAACCCTAAAAAAACACCTCCCCTATATGTGATTTAATGATAATGAAATCTTATCTTCTTATGCAAAGGGTGTTTATAGTTACTACGATATCGAACAAATTGAAGAATTTGTTGCTTTTAAGGGTGCTTATGAAGTTGCTTCTTTGATTGGAAAGTATGATATTACTCTCTACGAATCGGAAAATTTTGACATACTTAAATATTGCTATGAAAACTGCGCTCATAATGTCTATGTCAAAGAATTTATTGAAAGAATGACCGTTGCTTTGAAAGAAAATAATGATATGCATGAATCTATAGATAATTATGATTCCGATGATTTGATTGAAATATCCCTTGATGAACATGATGCTTTCTATTCTTGTGGCCATGATGCCAATATTTATGAAGATGAATTTGCTATAGTTCCTTATGTTAAACATGAGATCGTTGCTATTGCACCCATACTAGATAGTTCCTTCGATGAAAAGCATGATTGCAATGATGTTATCATAAATTCTCTCAATGACAATTGTGTTAGTGATATGTGAAACCTCAAGCTTGGGGATGCTAGTCTTGCTATGTCTACTACTTGTTGCAATGATCATGATTGGGGTGATTCTTCTTTCAATCTTGAAAATTTATTTAAGCCCCATGATGAATATGAGATTGATAATAGTGTTTGCAATATTATTGAAAGTTGGTTTTGAAGAGTGTCAACTTTAGATCCCACATATTTGGAGAATGTTCAATCTTATGAAATTTTTGATAAAAGTGGGTTTGGAGAGGTCATGACTTTAGTTAATGTTAATCCCACTATTTTGGAAGAGTGTCAACTTTGCATACATGTGGATCTTGTTAAGAATATGTTTTGAGATAGATATATTGTTGAATTTGCTTATGATCCCACATGTAATTATTATGAGAGATGAAAATATGGTTGTAGAAATTTTCATGTTACTAAACTACCTCTCGTTATGTTGAGATTGCTATTGTTTCTTTCCGCTTCCTTGCATATGCTAGTTTTTGCTTGCCTTGATAATTTGTTTGCCTATAAGATGCCTGATACGTCTCCAACATATCTATAATTTTTGATTGCTCCATGCTATATTATCTACTGTTTTGGGCAATATTGGGCTTTATTTTCCACTTTTATATTATTTTTGGGACTAACCTATTAATCGGAGGCCCAGCCCAGAATTGCTGTCTTATGCCTATTTCAGTGTTTCGAAGAAAAGGAATATCAAATGGAGTCTAAACGGAACGAAATCAACTGGAGAAGTTATTTTTGGAAGGAAACCTACCGGATAGACTTGGACCCTACGTCAGAAGATGAAGGAGGAGCTCACGAGGGTAGGGGGCGCGCCCACCCCATGGGGCGCGCCCCCTGCCTCGTGGCCACCCCTTCGGTCCACCGATGTACTCCTTTCACCCATATATACCCACGTATCCTAAAACTTCTAGAACGAAGAATAGATCGGGAGTTCCGCCGCCAGAAGCCTTCGTAGCCACCAAAATTCAATCTAGACCCGTTCTAGCACCCTGCCGGAGGGGGCAATCCCTCTCCGGTGTCCATCTTCATCATCCCGGTGCTCTTCATGACGAGGAGGGAGTAGTTCTCCCTCGGGGCTGAGGGTATGTACCAGTAGCTATGTGTTTGATCTCTCTCTCTCTCTCTCATGTTCTTGATTTGGCACGATCTTGATGTATCACGAGCTTTGCTATTATACTTGGATCTTATGTTTCTCCTCCCCCTCTTCTTTCTTGTAATGAATCGAGTTTCCCCTTTGAAGTAATCTTATCGGATTGAGTCTTTAAAGATTTGAGAACACTTGATGTATGTCTTGCCGTGGATATCTGTGGTGACAATGGGATATCACGTGATTCACTTGATGTATGTTTTGGTGATCAACTTGCGGGTTCCGCCCATGAACCTATTCATAGGGGTTGGCACACGTTTTCGTCGTGATTCTCCGGTAGAACTTCGGGGCACTCTTTGAGGTTCTATGTGTTGGTTGAATAGATGAATCTGAGATTGTGTGATGTGTTGGAAATATGCCCTAGAGGCAATAATAAATTAGTTATTATTATATTTCCTTGTTCATGATAATCGTTTATTATCCATGCTAGAATTGTATTGATAGGAAACTCAGATACATGTGTGGATACATAGACAACACCATGTCCCTAGTAAGCCTCTAGTTGACTAGCTCGTTGATCAATAGATGGTTACGGTTTCCTGACCATGGACATTGGATGTCGTTGATAACGGGATCACATCATTAGGAGAATGATGTGATGGACAAGACCCAATCCTAAGCATAGCACTAGATCGTGTAGTTCGTGTGCTAAAGCTTTTCTAATGTCAAGTATAATTTCCTTAGACCATGAGATTGTGCAACTCCCGGATACCGTAGGAGTGCTTTGGGTGTACCAAACGTCACAACGTAACTGGGTGGCTATAAAGGTACACTACAGGTATCTCCGAAAGTGTCTATTGGGTTGGCACGAATCGAGACTGGGATTTGTCACTCCGTGTAAACGGAGAGGTATCTCTGGGCCCACTCGGTAGGACATCATCATAATGTGCAAAATGTGATCAAGGAGTTGATCGCGTGATGATGTGTTACGGAACGAGTAAAGAGACTTGCCGGTAATGAGATTGAACAAGGTATCGGATACCGACGATCGAATCTCGGGCAAGTATCGTACCGCTAGACAAAGGGAATTGTATACGGGATTGATTAAGTCCTCGACATCGTGGTTCATCCGATGAGATCATCGAGGAGCATGTGGGAGCCAACATGGGTATCCAGATCCCGCTGTTGGTTATTGGCCGGAGAGTCGTCTCGGTCATGTCTACGTGTCTCCCGAACCCGTAGGGTCTACACACTTAAGGTTCGGTGACGCTAGGGTTATAGAGATATTAGTATGCGGTAACCCGAAAGTTGTTCGGAGTCCCGGATGAGATCCCGGACGTCACGAGGAGTTCCGGAATGGTCCAGAGGTAAAGAATTATATATAGGAAGTGCTATTTCGGCCATCGGGACAAGTTTCGGGGTCACCGGTATTGTACCGGGACCACCGGAAGGGTCCCGGGGGTCCACCGGGTGGGGCCACCTGCCCCGGGGGGCCACATGGGCTGTAGGGGGTGCGCCTTGGCCTACATGGGCCAAGGTCACCAGCCCCTAGAGGCCCATGCGCCAAAGGGACAAGAGGAGGGGAGAGTCCTAAAGGGGGAAGGCACCTCCGAGGTGCCTTGGGGAGGATGGACTCCTCCCCCCCTTGGCCGCACCCTTCCTTGGAGGAAGGGGCAAGGCGGCGCCCTCCCCCTCTCCCTTGGCCCTATATATAGTGGGGGGAAGGGAGGGCAACCATACCTGAGCCCTGGCGCCTCCCTCTCCCTCCCATGACACATCTCCCTCCTCCCGCAGCGCTTGGCGAAGCCCTGATGGAATCCCGCTACTACCACCACGCCGTCGTGCTGTTGGATCTCCATCAACCTCTCCTCCCCCCTTGCTGGATCAAGATGGAGGAGACGTCGCTGCTCCGTACGTGTGTTGAACGCGGAGGTGCCGTCCGTTCGGCGCTAGGATCATCGGTGATTTGGATCACGACGAGTACGACTCCATCAACCCCGTTCTCTTGAATGCTTCCGCGCGCAATCTACAAAGGTATGTAGATCCACTCCTCCCTCGTTGCTAGATGACTCCATAGATAGATCTTGGTGACACGTAGGAAAATTTTGAATTTGTGCTACATTCCCCAACAGTGGCATCATGAGCTAGGTCTATGCGTAGTTTCTATGCACGAGTAGAACACAAAGTAGTTGTGGGCGTTGATTTTGTTCAATATGCTTGCCGTTACTAGTCTTATCTTGATTCGGCGGCATCGTGGGATGAAGCGGCCCGGACCGACCTTACATGTACTCTTACGTGAGGCTGGTTCCACCGACTGACATGCACTAGTTGCATAAGGTGGCTAGCGGGTGTCTGTCTCTCCCACTTTAGTCGGATCGGATTCGATGAAAAGGGTCCTTATGAAGGGTAAATAGCAATTGGCATATCACGTTGTGGTTTTTGCGTAGGTAAGAAACGTTCTTGCTAGAAACCCATAGCAGCCACGTAAAACATGCAAACAACAATTAGAGGACGTCTAACTTGTTTTTGCAGGGGTATGCTATGTGATGTGATATGGACAAAAGGATGTGATGAATGATATATGTGATGTATGAGATTGATCATGTTCTTGTAATAGGAATCACGACTTGCATGTCGATGAGTATGACAACCGGCAGGAGCCATAGGAGTTGTCTTAATTTATTTATGACCTGCGTGTCAACATAAACGTCATGTAATTACTTTACTTTATTGCTAACTGTTAGCTGTAGTAGTAGAAGTAATAGTTGACGAGACAACTTCATGAAGACACGATGATGGAGATCATGATGATGGAGATCATGGTGTCATGCCGGTGACGATGATGATCATGGAGCCCCGAAGATGGAGATCAAAAGGAGAAATATGATATTGGCCATATCATGTCACTATTTGATTGCATGTGATGTTTATCATGTTTATACATCTTATTTGCTTAGAACGACGGTAGTAAATAAGATGATCCCTCATTAAAATTTCAAGAAAGTGTTCCCCCTAACTGTGCACCGTTGCGAAAGTTCGTCGTTTCGAAGCACCACGTGATGATCGGGTGTGATAGATTCTTACGTTCACATACAACGGGTGTAAGCCAGATTTACACACGCAAAACACTTAGGTTGACTTGACGAGCCTAGCATGTGTACAGACATGGCCTCGGAACACAGAAGACCGAAAGGTCGAGCATGAGTCGTATGGTAGATACGATCAACATGAAGAGGTTCACCGATGTTGACTAGTCCGTCTCACGTGATGATCGGACACAGCCTAGTTAACTCGGATCATGTAATCACTTAGATGACTGGAGGGATGTCTATCTGAGTGGGAGTTCATAAGATGAACTTAATTATCCTGAACATAGTCAAAAGATCTTTGCAAATTATGTCGTAGCTCGCGCTTCAGTTCTACTGTTTAGATATGTTCCTAGAGAAAATTTAGTTGAAAGTTGATAGTAGCAATTATGCGGACTAGGTCCGTAAACCGAGGATTGTCCTCATTGCTTCATAGAAGGCTTATGTCCTTAATGCACCGCTCAGTGTGCTGAACCTCGAACGTTGTCTGTGGATGTTGCGAACATCTGACATACACGTTTTGATAACTACGTGATAGTTCAGTTAAACGGTTTAGAGTTGAGGCACCGAAGACGTTTTTTGAAACGTCGCAAAACATATGAGATGTTTCGAGGGCTGAAATTGGAATTTCAGGCTCGTGCCCACGTCAAGAGGTATAAGACCTCCGACGATTTTCTTAGCCTACAAACTAAGGGAGAAAAGCTCAATTGTTGAGCTTGTGCTCAGATTGTCTGAGTACAACAATCATTTGAATCAAGTGGGAGTTGATCTTCCAGATGAGACAGTGATGTTTCTCCGAAGTCATTACCACCAAGCTGCTTGAGCTTCGTGATGAACTATAATATATCAGGGACATATATGATGATCCTTGAGATATTCGTGATGTTTGACACCACAAAAGTAGAAATCAAGAAGGACCATCAATTGTTGATGGTTGGTGAAACCACTAGTTTCAAGAAGGGCAAGGGCAAGAAGGGATACTTCATGAAACGGCAATTCAGCTGCTGCTCTAGTGAAGAAACCCAAGGTTGAACCCAAACCCGAGACTAAGGGCTTCTGTAATAAAGGGAACAACCACTGGAGCAGAATTACCCTATATACTTGGTAGATGAGAAGGCTGGCAAGGTTGATAGAAGTATGTTGGATATACATTGTGTTGATGTGTACTTTACTAGTACTCCTAGTAGCACCAGGGTATTAGATACCGGTTCGGTTGCTAAGTGTTAGTAACTCGAAATAAAAGCTACGGAATAAACGGAGACTAGCTAAAGGTGAGCTGACGATATGTGTTGGAAGTGTTTCCAATGTTGATATGATCAAGCATCGCACGCTCCCTCTACCATTGAGATTGGTGTTAAACCTAAATAATGGTTATTTGGTGTTTGCGTTGAGCGTAGACATGATTGGATTATGCCTATCGCAATACGGTTATTCATTTAAGGAGAATAATCGTTACTCTGTTTATTTGAATAATACCTTCAGTGGTCTTACGCCTAAAATGAATGGTTTATTGAATCTCGATCGTAGTGATACACATGTTCATGCCAAAAGATATAAGATAGTAATGATAGTACCACCTACTTGTGGCACTGCCACGTAAGTCATATCGGTATAAAATGCATGAAGAAGCTCCATGTTGATGGATCTTTGGGCTCACTCGTTTTTGAAAAGTTTGAGACATGCGAACCACGTCTATTGGTGTATATGCATGAAGAAACTCCATGCAAATGGACCGTTTGGACTCACTTGATTTTGAATCACTTGAGACATGCAAATCATACCGCATGGGCAAGATGACTGAAAGCCTCGTTTTTCAGTAAAATGGAACTAGAAAGCAATTTGTTGGAAGTAATACATTTTGATGTGTGCAGTCCAATGAGTGCTGAGGCGTGTAGTGGACATCGTTATGTTCTTACTTCACAGATGGTTTGAGTAGATGTTGAGTACATTTACTTGATGAATCACGAGTCTGAATTATTGAAAAGTTCAAGTAATTTCAGGGTGAAGTTGAAAGATCGTCGTGACAAGAGGATAAAAGATCTATGATATGATCATAGAGATGAATATCTGAATTACGAGTTTGGCACAGAATTAAGACATTGTGGAAATTGTTTCACAACCAATACAGCCTGGAACACCATAGTGTGATGGTGTGTCCGAACATCATAACTGCACCCTACTAAACTACCTCTCGTTATGTTGAGATTGCTATTGTTTCTTTCCGCTTCCTTGCATATGCTAGTTTTTGCTTGCCTTGATAATTTGTTTGCCTATAAGATGCCTGATACGTCTCCAACATATCTATAATTTTTGATTGCTCCATGCTATATTATCTACTGTTTTGGGCAATATTGGGCTTTATTTTCCACTTTTACATTATTTTTAGGACTAACCTATTAATCGGAGGCCCAGCCCAGAATTGCTGTTTTATGCCTATTTCAGTGTTTCGAAGAAAAGGAATATCAAATGGAGTCTAAACGGAACAAAATCAACTGGAGAAGTTATTTTTGGAAGGAAACCTACCGGATAGACTTGGACCCTACGTCAGAAGATGAAGGAGGAGCTCACGAGGGTAGGGGGCGCGCCCACCCCATGGGGCGCGCCCCCTGCCTCGTGGCCACCCCTTCGGTCCACCGATGTACTCCTTTCACCCATATATACCCACGTATCCTAAAACTTCCAGAACGAAGAATAGATCGGGAGTTCCGCCGCCAGAAGCCTTCGTAGCCACCAAAATCCAATCTAGACCCGTTCCAGCACCCTGCCGGAGGGGGCAATCCCTCTCCGGTGTCCATCTTCATCATCCCGGTGCTCTCCATGACGAGGAGGGAGTAGTTCCCCCTCGGGGCTGAGGGTATGTACCAGTAGCTATGTGTTTGATCTCTCTCTCTCTCTCTCTCATGTTCTTGATTTGGCACGATCTTGATGTATCACGAGCTTTGCTATTATACTTGGATCTTATGTTTCTCCTCCCCCTCTTCTTTCTTGTAATGAATCGAGTTTCCCCTTTGAAGTAATCTTATCGGATTGAGTCTTTAAAGATTTGAGAACACTTGATGTATGTCTTGCCGTGGATATCTGTGGTGACAATGGGATATCACGTGATTCACTTGATGTATGTTTTGGTGATCAACTTGCGGGTTCCGCCCATGAACCTATTCATAGGGGTTGGCACACGTTTTCGTCGTGATTCTCCGGTAGAACTTCGGGGCACTCTTTGAGGTTCTATGTGTTGGTTGAATAGATGAATCTGAGATTGTGTGATGTGTTGGAAATATGCCCTAGAGGCAATAATAAATTAGTTATTATTATATTTCCTTGTTCATGATAATCGTTTATTATCCATGCTAGAATTGTATTGATAGGAAACTCAGATACATGTGTGGATACATAGACAACACCATGTCCCTAGTAAGCCTCTAGTTGACTAGCTCGTTGATCAATAGATGGTTACGGTTTCCTGACCATGGACATTGGATGTCGTTGATAACGGGATCACATCATTAGGACAATGATGTGATGGACAAGACCCAATCCTAAGCATAGCACTAGATCGTGTAGTTCGTGTGCTAAAGCTTTTCTAATGTCAAGTATCATTTCCTTAGACCATGAGATTGTGCAACTCCCGGATACCGTAGGAGTGCTTTGGGTGTACCAAACGTCACAACGTAACTGGGTGGCTATAAAGGTACACTACAGGTATCTCCGAAAGTGTCTATTGGGTTGGCACGAATCGAGACTGGGATTTGTCACTCCGTGTAAACGGAGATGTATCTCTGGGCCCACTCGGTAGGACATCATCATAATGTGCAAAATGTGATCAAGGAGTTGATCGCGTGATGATGTGTTACGGAACGAGTAAAGAGACTTGCCGGTAATGAGATTGAACAAGGTATCGGATACCGACGATCGAATCTCGGGCAAGTATCGTACCGCTAGACAAAGGGAATTGTATACGGGATTGATTAAGTCCTCGACATCGTGGTTCATCCGATGAGATCATCGAGAAGCATGTGGGAGCCAACATGGGTATCCAGATCCCGCTGTTGGTTATTGGCCGGAGAGTCGTCTCGGTCATGTCTACGTGTCTCCCGAACCCGTAGGGTCTACACACTTAAGGTTCGGTGACGCTAGGGTTATAGAGATATTAGTATGCGGTAACCCGAAAGTTGTTCGGAGTCCCGGATGAGATCCCGGACGTCACGAGGAGTTCCGGAATGGTCCGGAGGTAAAGAATTATATATAGGAAGTGCTATTTCGGCCATCGGGACAAGTTTCGGGGTCACCGGTATTGTACCGGGACCACCGGAAGGGTCCCGGGGGTCCACCGGGTGGGGCCACCTGCCCCGGGGGGCACATGGGCTGTAGGGGGTGCGCCTTGGCCTACATGGGCCAAGGTCACCAGCCCCTAGAGGCCCATGCGCCAAAGGGACAAGAGGAGGGGAGAGTCCTAAAGGGGGAAGGCACCTCCGAGGTGCCTTGGGGAGGATGGACTCCTCCCCCCCTTGGCCGCACCCTTCCTTGGAGGAAGGGGCAAGGCGGCGCCCTCCCCCTCTCCCTTGGCCCTATATATAGTGGGGGGAAGGGAGGGCAACCATACCTGAGCCCTGGCGCCTCCCTCTCCCTCCCATGACACATCTCCCTCCTCCCGCAGCGCTTGGCGAAGCCCTGATGGAATCCCGCTACTACCACCACGCCGTCGTGCTGTTGGATCTCCATCAACCTCTCCTCCCCCCTTGCTGGATCAAGAAGGAGGAGACGTCGCTGCTCCGTACGTGTGTTGAACGCGGAGGTGCCGTCCGTTCGGCGCTAGGATCATCGGTGATTTGGATCACGACGAGTACGACTCCATCAACCCCGTTCTCTTGAATGCTTCCGCGCACGATCTACAAGGGTATGTAGATCCACTCCTCCCTCGTTGCTAGATGACTCCATAGATAGATCTTGGTGACACGTAGGAAAATTTTGAATTTGTGCTACACTCCCCAACAGTGGCATCATGAGCTAGGTCTATGCGTAGTTTCTATGCACGAGTAGAACACAAAGTAGTTGTGGGCGTTGATTTTGTTCAATATGCTTGCCGTTACTAGTCTTATCTTGATTCGGCGGCATCGTGGGATGAAGCGGCCCGGACCGACCTTACACGTACTCTTACGTGAGGCTGGTTCCACCGACTGACATGCACTAGTTGCATAAGGTGGCTAGCGGGTGTCTGTCTCTCCCACTTTAGTCGGATCGGATTCGATGAAAAGGGTCCTTATGAAGGGTAAATAGCAATTGGCATATCACGTTGTGGTTTTTGCGTAGGTAAGAAACGTTCTTGCTAGAAACCCATAGCAGCCACGTAAAACATGCAAACAACAATTAGAGGACGTCTAACTTGTTTTTGCAGGGTATGCTATGTGATGTGATATGGCCAAAAGGATGTGATGAATGATATATGTGATGTATGAGATTGATCATGTTCTTGTAATAGGAATCACGACTTGCATGTCGATGAGTATGACAACCGGCAGGAGCCATAGGAGTTGTCTTAATTTATTTATGACCTGCGTGTCAACATAAACGTCATGTAATTACTTTACTTTATTGCTAACCGTTAGCTGTAGTAGTAGAAGTAATAGTTGACGAGACAACTTCATGAAGACACGATGATGGAGATCATGATGATGGAGATCATGGTGTCATGCCGGTGACGATGATGATCATGGAGCCCCGAAGATGGAGATCAAAAGGAGCAATATGATATTGGCCATATCATGTCACTATTTGATTGCATGTGATGTTTATCATGTTTATACATCTTATTTGCTTAGAACGACGGTAGTAAATAAGATGATCCCTCATTAAAATTTCAAGAAAGTGTTCCCCCTAACTGTGCACCGTTGCGAAAGTTCGTCGTTTCGAAGCACCACGTGATGATCGGGTGTGATAGATTCTTACGTTCACATACAACGGGTGTAAGCCAGATTTACACACGCAAAACACTTAGGTTGACTTGACGAGCCTAGCATGTGTACAGACATGGCCTCGGAACACAGAAGACCGAAAGGTCGAGCATGAGTCGTATGGTAGATACGATCAACATGAAGATGTTCACCGATGTTGACTAGTCCGTCTCACGTGATGATCGGACACGGCCTAGTTAACTCGGATCATGTAATCACTTAGATGACTGGAGGGATGTCTATCTGAGTGGGAGTTCATAAGATGAACTTAATTATCCTGAACATAGTCAAAAGATCTTTGCAAATTATGTCGTAGCTCGCGCTTCAGTTCTACTGTTTAGATATGTTCCTAGAGAAAATTTAGTTGAAAGTTGATAGTAGCAATTATGCGGACTAGGTCCGTAAACTGAGGATTGTCCTCATTGCTTCATAGAAGGCTTATGTCCTTAATGCACCGCTCAGTGTGCTGAACCTCGAACGTTGTCTGTGGATGTTGCGAACATCTGACATACACGTTTTGATAACTACGTGATAGTTCAGTTAAACGGTTTAGAGTTGAGGCACCGAAGACGTTTTTTGAAACGTCGTGAAACATATGAGATGTTTCGAGGGCTGAAATTGGAATTTCAGGCTCGTGCCCACGTCAAGAGGTATAAGACCTCTGACGATTTTCTTAGCCTGCAAACTAAGGGAGAAAAGCTCAATTGTTGAGCTTGTGCTCAGATTGTCTGAGTACAACAATCATTTGAATCAAGTGGGAGTTGATCTTCCAGATGAGACAGTGATGTTTCTCCGAAGTCATTACCACCAAGCTGCTTGAGCTTCGTGATGAACTATAATATATCAGGGACATATATGATGATCCTTGAGATATTCGCGATGTTTGACACCACAAAAGTAGAAATCAAGAAGGAGCATCAATTGTTGATGGTTGGTGAAACCACTAGTTTCAAGAAGGGCAAGGGCAAGAAGGGATACTTCATGAAACGGCAATTCAGTTGCTGCTCTAGTGAAGAAACCCAAGGTTGAACCCAAACCCGAGACTAAGGGCTTCTATAATAAAGGGAACAACCACTGGAGCAGAATTACCCTATATACTTGGTAGATGAGAAGGCTGGCAAGGTCGATAGAAGTATGTTGGATATACATTGTGTTGATGTGTACTTTACTAGTACTCCTAGTAGCACCAGGGTATTAGATACCGGTTCGGTTGCTAAGTGTTAGTAACTCGAAATAAAAGCTACGGAATAAACGGAGACTAGCTAAAGGTGAGCTGACGATATGTGTTGGAAGTGTTTCCAATGTTGATATGATCAAGCATCGCACGCTCCCTCTACCATTGAGATTGGTGTTAAACCTAAATAATGGTTATTTGGTGTTTGCGTTGAGCGTAGACATGATTGGATTATGCCTATCACAATACGGTTATTCATTTAAGGAGAATAATCATTACTCTGTTTATTTGAATAATACCTTCAGTGGTCTTACGCCTAAAATGAATGGTTTATTGAATCTCGATCGTAGTGATACACATGTTCATGCCAAAGATATAAGATAGTAATGATAGTACCACCTACTTGTGGCACTGCCACGTAAGTCATATCGGTATAAAATGCATGAAGAAGCTCCATGTTGATGGATCTTTGGGCTCACTCGTTTTTGAAAAGTTTGAGACATGCGAACCACGTCTATTGGTGTATATGCATGAAGAAACTCCATGCAAATGGACCGTTTGGACTCACTTGATTTTGAATCACTTGAGACATGCAAATCATACCGCATGGGCAAGATGACTGAAAGCCTCGTTTTTCAGTAAAATGGAACTAGAAAGCAATTTGTTGGAAGTAATACATTTTGATGTGTGCAGTCCAATGAGTGCTGAGGCGTGTAGTGGATATCGTTATGTTCTTACTTCACAGATGATTTGAGTAGATGTTGAGTATATTTACTTGATGAATCACGAGTCTGAATTATTGAAAGGTTCAAGTAATTTCAGGGTGAAGTTGAAAGATCGTCGTGACAAGAGGATAAAAGATCTATGATATGATCATAGAGATGAATATCTGAATTACGAGTTTGGCACAGAATTAAGACATTGTGGAAATTGTTTCACAACTAATACAGCCTGGAACACCATAGTGTGATGGTGTGTCCGAACATCATAACTGCACCCTATTGGATATGATGCATACCATGATGTCTCTTATCGAATTACCACGATAGTTTATGGGTTAGGCATTAGAGACAACCACATTCACTTTAAATAGGGCACCACGTAATTCCGATGAGATGACACCGTATGAACTATGGTTTAGAGAAACCTAAGCTGTCATTTCTTAAAGTTTGGGGCTGCGACGCTTATGTGAAAAAGTTTCAGGCTGATAAGCTCGAACCCAAAGCGGATAAATGCATCTTCATAGGACACCCAAAACAGTTGGGTATACCTCCTGTCTCAGATCCGAAAGCAATAAGGGATTGTTTCTAGAATCGGGTCCTTTCTCGAGGAAAAGTTTCTCTCGAAAGAATTGAGTGGGAGGATGGTGGAGACTTGATGAGGTTATTGAACCGTCTCTTCAACTAGTGTGTGGCAGGGCACAGGAAGTTGTTCCTGTGGCACCTACACCAATTGAAGTGGAAGCTTATGATAGTGATCATGAAACTTCAGGATCAAGTCACTACCAAACCTCGTGGGATGACAAGGATGCGTACTACTTCAGAGTGGTACGTAATCCTGTCTTGGAAGTCATGTTGCTAGACAACAATGAACCTACGAGCTATGGAGAAGCGATGGTGGGCCCGGATTCCGATAAATGGCTCGAGGCCATAAAATCCGAGAGAGGATCCATGTATGAAAACAAAGTGTAGACTTTGGCAGAACAGCTCGATGGTCGTAAGGCTGTTGAGTACAGATGGATTTTAAAAGGAAGACGGACAATGATGGTAAGTATCACCATTAAGAAAGCTCGACTTGTCGTTAAGATGTTTTCCGACAAGTTCAAGGAGTTGACTACGGTGAGACTTTCTCACTCGTAGCGATGCTAAGAGTCTGTTGGAATTATATTAGCGATTACTGCATTATTTATGAAATCTTGCAGATAGGATGTCAAAACATTGTTTCCTCGACGATTTTCTTGAGGAAAGGTTGTATGTGATACAACCGGAAGGTTTTGTCAATCCTGAAAGATGCTAATAAGTATGCAAAGCTCCAGCAATCCTTCTAAGGACTGGAGTAAGCATCTCGGAGTTGGAATGTATGCTTTGATGAGATGATCAAAGATTTTGGGTGTATACAAAGTTTATGAGAAACTTGTATTTCCAAAGAAGTGAGTGGGAGCACTATAGAATTTCTGATGAGTATATGTTTACATTGTGATCAGAAATGATGTAGAATTTCTGGAAAGCATATAGGGTTATTTGGAAAGTGTTTTTCAATGGAAAGCCTGGATTAAGCTACTTGAACATTGAGCATCAAGATCTATAAGGATAGATCAAAACGCTTAATGGTACTTTCAAATGAGCACATACCTTGACATGATCTTGAAGGTGTTCAAGATGGATCAGTCAAAGAAGGAGTTCTTGCCTGAGTTGTAAGGTATGAAGTTAAGACCTAAAGCTCGACCACGGCAGAAGAGAGAGAAAGGACGAAGGTCGTCCCCTATGCTTAAGACGTAGGCTCTACATATGCTATGCTGTGTACCACACCTGAAGTGTGCCTTGCCATGAGTCAGTCAAGGGGTACAAGAGTGATCCAAGAATGGATCACAGGACATCGGTCAAAGTTATCCTTAGTGACTAGTGGACTAAGGAATTTTCTCGATTATGGAGGTGGTAAAAGAGTTCATCGTAAAGGGTTACGCCGATGCAAACTTTGACACTAATCCAGATTATTCTGAGTAGTAAACTGGATTCATATAGTAGAACAGTTGTTTGGAATAGCTCCAAATGTAGCGTAGTAGTTGCATCTACAAGATGACATAGAGATTTGCGAAGTACATACGGATCTGAAAGATTCAGACCCGTTGACTATAACATCTCTCACAAGCATAACATGATCAAACCAGAACTCATCGAGTGTTAATCACATGGTAAATGTGAACTAGATTATTGACTCTAGTAAACTCTTTGGGTGTTAGTCACATGGGGATGTGACCTTGAGTGTTAATCACATATCGATGTGAACTGGATTATTGACTCTAGTGCAAGTGGGAGACTGTTGGAAATATGCCCTAGAGGCAATAATAAATTAGTTATTATTATATTTCCTTGTTCATGATAATCGTTTATTATCATGCTAGAATTGTATTGATAGGAAACTCAGATACATGTGTGGATACATAGACAACACCATATCCCTAGTAAGCCTCTAGTTGACTAGCTCGTTGATCAATAGATGGTTACGGTTTCCTGACCATGGACATTGGATGTCGTTGATAACGGGATCACATCATTAGGAGAATGATGTGATGGACAAGACCCAATCCTAAGCATAGCACAAGATCGTGTAGTTCGTATGCTAAAGCTTTTCTAATGTCAAGTATCATTTCCTTAGACCATGAGATTGTGCAACTCCCGGATACCGTAGGAGTGCTTTGGGTGTGCCAAACGTCACAACGTAACTGGGTGGCTATAAAGGTACACTACAGGTATCTCCGAAAGTGTCTGTTGGGTTGGCACGAATCGAGACTGGGATTTGTCACTCCGTGTAAACGGAGAGGTATCTCTGGGCCCACTCGGTAGGACATCATCATAATGTGCACAATGTGATCAAGGAGTTGATCACGGGATGATGTGTTACGGAACGAGTAAAGAGACTTGCCGGTAACGAGATTGAACAAGGTATCGGGATACCGACGATCGAATCTCGGGCAAGTATCGTACCGCTAGACAAAGGGAATTGTATACGGGATTGATTAAGTCCTCGACATCGTGGTTCATCCGATGAGATCATCGTGGAACATGTGGGAGCCAACATGGGTATCCAGATCCCGCTGTTGGTTATTGACCGGAGAGTCGTCTCGGTCATGTCTGCATGTCTCCCGAACCCGTAGGGTCTACACACTTAAGGTTCGGTGACGCTAGGGTTATAGAGATATTAGTATGCGGTAACCCGAAAGTTGTTCGGAGTCCCGGATGAGATCCCGGACGTCACGAGGAGTTCCGGAATGGTCCGGAGGTAAAGAATTATATATAGGAAGTGCTATTTCGGCCATCGGGACAAGTTTCGGGGTCACCGGTATTGTACCGGGACCACCGGAAGGGTCCCGGGGGTCCACCGGGTGGGGCCACCTGCCCCGGGGGGCCACATGGGCTGTAGTGGGTGCACCTTGGCCTACATGGGCCAAGGTCACCAGCCCCTAGAGGCCCATGCGCCAAAGGGACAAGAGGAGGGGAGAGTCCTAAAGGGGGAAGGCACCTCCGAGGTGCCTTGGGGAGGATGGACTCCTCCCCCCCTTGGCCGCACCCTTCCTTGGAGGAAGGGGCAAGGCTGCGCCCTCCCCCTCTCCCTTGGCCCTATATATAGTGGGGGGAAGGGAGGGCAACCATACCTGAGCCCTGGCGCCTCCCTCTCCCTCCCATGACACATCTCCCTCCTCCCGCAGCGCTTGGCGAAGCCCTGTTGGACTCCCGCTACTACCACCACGCCGTCGTGCTGTTGGATCTCCATCAACCTCTCCCCCCCCCCTTGCTGTATCAAGAAGGAGGAGACGTCGCTGCTCCGTACGTGTGTTGAACGCGGAGGTACCGTCCGTTCGGTGCTAGGATCATCGGTGATTTGGGTCACGACGAGTACGACTCCGTCAACCCCGTTCTCTTGAACGCTTCCGCGCGCGATCTACAAAGGTATGTAGATCCACTCCTCCCTCGTTGCTAGATGACTCCATAGATAGATCTTGGTGACACGTAGGAAAATTATGCTACGTTCCCCAACATGATGCATATCGTATAATCATACCCACGGATACTTGAGGTGACATTGGAGTATCTAGGTGACATTAGGGTTTTGGTTGATTTGTGTCTTAAGGTGTTATTCTAGTACGAACTCTAGGGCTGTTTGTGACACTTATAGGAATAGCCCAACGGATTGATTGGAAAGAATAACTTTGAGGTGGTTTCGCACCCTACCATAATCTCTTCGTTCATTCTCCGATATTAGTGACTCTGGAGTGACTCTTTGTTGCATGTTGAGGGATAGTTTTATGATCCAATTATGTTAGTATTATTGAGAGGACTTGCACTAGTGAAAGTATGAACCCTAGGCCTTGTTTACTAGCATTGCAATACCGTTTACGCTCACTTTTATCACTTTTTACCTTGCTGTTTTTATAGTTTCAGATTACAAATACCTTTATCTACCATCCATATTGCACTTGTATCACCATCTCTTCGCCGAACTAGTGCACCTATACAATTTACCATTGTATTGGGTGTGTTGGGGACTCAAGATACTCTTTGTTATTTTGTTGCAGGGTTGCTTGAGAGAGACCATCTTCATCCTACGCCTCCTAAAGATTGATAAACCTTAGGTCATCCACTTGAGGGAAATTTGCTACTGTCCTACAAACCTCTGCACTTGGAGGCCCAACAACGTCTACAAGAAGAAGGTTGCGTAGTAGACATCAAGCTCTTTTCTGGCGCCGTTGCCGGGGAGGTTAGCGGTTGAAGGTATATCTTTAGATCTTGCAATCGAGTCTTTTAGTTTCTTGTTTTATCACTAGTTTAGTTTATAAAAGAAAACTATAAAAAATGGAATTGAGTTTGTCTCATACGCTTCACCTTTTTAATATCTTTTGTGAGTATGATGGAAAGGAAAATTGTGCCAAAGTGTTAGAAGAAGAATGCATTAAAATGTTTGGCACTAAATATTTGAATGATGAGCATGATTGCAATGTTGTTAGTATGAATTCCTTGAATATCCATGATGCTAATGATATGCAAAGCCACAAGCTTGGGGAAGCTATGTTTGATGAAGATGATATTTTTTGTCCCCCAAGTTTTGTTGAGCAAATTTATTATGATGAAAGCATGCCTCCTATTTATGATGATTATTGTGATGACACGTATGCTTTAGAGAATAATGATAACCATGAAACTTGTCATCTTGATCTTAATTTTCAATCACATGATAGTTATTTTGTTGAGTTTGCTCCCACTATTATTCATGAGAAGAATTTTGCTTATATGGAGAGTAGTAAAATTTCTATGCTTGTAGATCATGAAAAGAATGCTTTAGGTGCTGGTTATATTGTTGAATTCATTCATGATGCTACTGAAAATTATTATGAGGGAGGAATATATGCTTGTAGGAATTGCAATAATATCAAGTTTCCTCTCTATGTGCTTAAAGTTTTGAAGTTATGCTTGTTTTACCTTCCTATGCAAGTTGATTATTGCTCCCATAAGTTGTTTGTTCACAAAATCCCTATGCATAGGAAGTGGGTTAGACTTAAATTTATTAGCAATATCTTCATGATGCTCTCTTTATGTTTCAATTCTTATCTTTTATGTGAGCATCATTGAAATCATCATGCCTAGCTAGGGGCGTTAAACGATAGTGCTTGTTGGGAGGCAACCCAATATTATTTTTGCTTTTTGCTTTTTGTTTCTGTTTAGTAATAAATAATTCATATAGCCTCTGTTTAGATGTGGTTTTATGCTTTTAATTAGTGTTTGTGCAAAGTAGAACCTTTGGGAAGACTTGGGGAAAGTCTTGTTGATCATGCTGTAAAAAAACAGAAACTTTAGCGCTCACGAGAATTGCTGCCATTTTTATTTGGAGAGTGCTATTTAGCTAATTCTTTTTTAAGATGATTAATATATACATTCCTCAGGTCCATAAATTTATTTGAGAATTTTATAAGTTCCATAAGTATACGTTTGATTCAGATTACTACAGACTGTTCTGTTTTTGACAGATTCTGTTTTTCGTGTGTTGTTTGCTTATTCTAATGAATATATGGCTAGTAAAAGAGTTTATAAACCATAGAGAAGTTGGAATACAGTAGGTTTAACACCAATATAAATAAAGAATGAGTTCATTAAAGTACCTTGAAGTGGTGATTTATCTTCTTATACTAACGGAGCTTATGAGTTTTCTGTTAAGTTTTGTGTTGTGAAGTTTTCAAGTTTTGGGTAAGGATTCGATGGTCTATGGAATAAGGAGTGGCAAGAGCCTAAGATTGGGGATGACCAAGGCACCCCAAGGTAATATTAAATGACAACCAAGAGCCTAAGCTTGGGGATGCCCCGGAAGGCATCCTCTCTTTCGTCTTTGCTCATCGGTAACTTTACTTGGAGCTATATTTTTATTCGCCACATGATATGTGTTTTGCTTGGAGCATCCATTTATTTTTTTAGGATTTGCTTGCTTTTATTTAGAACAATGTTTTGCATCTTTTATTTCAATAAAAGTGGCATTGGTAGCCCTTACTATGCCTATTTTAGAAGTCCACATGCTGCTGTTTGAAAACAGAAACTTTACCGCTGTTGCAATAATTCCCTAGAAAAGTAAGAATGTGATAAAATGTTGAAACCCTTTGCATATTAATCTATGATAAATTTTCTACAGTGGGAATTTTACTTCATAATTTTTGGAGCTAGGGAAGTATGGATGTTGCAGCATTCTTTACAGACTATCCTGTTTAGGCAGATTGCTGTTATGTTTGCATTGTTTGCATATGTTTGCTTCTTTAATGATTCTATTTGAGGATAGGACTATTAAATATGCAGAGGCATTTAGTATGCAATGTTGAATAATAATTTTAGTGATTTTCTACAGTAGAGTATGATAAGGTTTTTGCAATGGTTTATACTAACTTATCTCACGAGTCCTTGTTGAGTTTTGTGTGGATGAAGCTTTTGAGATTTAGGGAGACCGTGATATGAGAGGAATTAAGGAGACACAAAAGCTCAAGCTTGGGGATTACCAAGGCACCCCAAGATAATATTTCAAGAAGTCTCAAGCATCTAAGCTTGGGGATCCCCGGTTGGCATCCCACCTTTCTTCTTCAACAATTATCGGTTAGTTTCGGTTGATCCTAAGTTTTTGCTTCTTCACATGATGTTTGCCATTCTTAGAATGTAATTTTATTTTGCTTTGCTTGCTGTTTGAATAAAATACCAAGATATTAAATTATTAAATGTTATAGAGTCTTCACATAGTTGCATAATTATTCAACTACTCATTGATCTTCACTTATATCCTTCGGAGTAGTTTGTCATTTGCTCTAGTGCTTCACTTATATCTTTTAGAGCATGGTCGTAGTTTTATTTTCAAGAAATAGATGAACTCTCATGCTTCACTTAGATTGTTTTGAGAGTCTTAAATAGCATGGTAATTTGCTTAAAATCCTAATATGCTAGGTATACAAGATTAATAATAAAATTCTCTTATGAGTGTGTTGAATACTAACAGAAGTTTGATACTTGATGATTGTTTTGAGATATGAGGATGGTAATATTAGAGTCATGCTAGTTGAGTAGTTGCGAATTTGAGAAATACTTGTGTTGAAGTTTGTGATTCCCGTAGCATGCACGTATGGTAAACCGTTATGTGATGAAGTCGGAGCATGATTTATTTATTGATTGTCTTCCTTATGAGTGGCGGTCGGGGACGAGCGATGGTATTTTCCTACCAATCTATCCCCCTAGGAGCATGCGCGTAATACTTTGCTTTCGATAACTATAGATTTTTGCAATAAGTATATGAGTTCTTTATGACTAATGTTGAGTCCATGGATTATACGCACTCTCACCCTTCCACCTTGCTAGCCTCTCTAGTACCGCGCAACTTTCGCCGGTACCATAAACCCACCATATACCTTCCTCAAAACAGCCACCATACCTACCTATTATGGCATTTCCATAGCCATTCCGAGATATATTGCCATGCAACTTTCCACCGTTCGTTTATGACACGCTTCATCATTGTCATATTGCTTTGCATGATCATGTAGTTGACATCGTATTTGTGGCAAAGCCACCGTTCATAATTCTTTCATACATGTCACTCATGATCATTGCACATCCCGGTACACCGCCGGAGGCATTCATATAGAGTCATATCTTGTTCTAAGTATCGAGTTGTAATTCTTGAGTTGTAAGTAAAATAAAAGTGTGATGATCATCATTATTAGAGCATTGTCCCAGTGAGGAAAGGATGATGGAGACTATGATTCCCCCACAAGTCGGGATGAGACTCTGGACGAAAATAAAAAAAAGAGGCAGAAAGGCCCATAAAAAAGAGAAGGGCCCAAAAAAAGATAAAGGCCATAAAAAAGAAAGGCCAAATAAAAAATGAGAGAAAAAGAGAGAAGGGCGATGCTACTATCCTTTTACCACACTTGTGCTTCAAAGTAGCACCATGATCTTCATGATAGAGAGTCTCCTATGTTGACACTTTCATATACTAGTGGGAATCTTTCATTATAGAACTTGGCTTGTATATTCCAATGATGGGCTTCCTCAAAATGCCCTAGGTCTTCGTGAGCAAGCGAGTTGGATGCACACCCACTAGTTTCTTTTGTTGAGCTTTCATACACTTATAGCTCTAGTGCATCCGTTGCATGGCAATCCCTACTCACTCACATTGATATCTATTGATGGGCATCTCCATAGCCCGTTGATACGCCTAGTTGATGTGAGACTATCTTCTCCCTTTTTGTCTTCTCCCAACCACCATTCTATTCCACCTATAGTGCTATGTCCATGGCTCACACTCATATATTGCGTGAAGATTGAAAAAGTTTGAGAACATCAAAAGTATGAAACAATTGCTTGGCTTGTCATCGGGGTTGTGCATGATGTAAATATTTTGTGTGGTGAAGATAGAGCATAGCCAGACTATATGATTTTGTAGGGATAGCTTTCTTTGGCCATGTTATTTTGAGAAAACATAATTGCTTAGTTAGTATGCTTGAAGTATTATTGTTTTTATGTCAATATTAAACTTTTGTCTTGAATCTTTTGGATCTGAATATTCATATCACAAGTAAGAAGAATTACACTGAAATTATGCCAACTAGCATTCCACATCAAAAATTATCTTTTTATCATTTACCTACTCGAGGACGAGCACAAATTAAGCTTGGGGATGCTTGATACGTCTCCAACGTATCTATAATTTTTGATTGCTCCATGCTATATTATCTACTTTTTGGGCAATATTGGGCTTTATTTTCCACTTTTATATTATTTTTGGGACTAACCTATTAACCGGAGGCCCAGCCTAGATTTGTTGTTTTATGCCTATTTCAGTGTTTTGAAGAAAAGGAATATCAAACGGAGTCGAAACGGAACGAAATCAACTGGGGAAGTTATTTTTGGAAGGAAACCTACCGGATAGACTTGGACCCTACGTCAGAAGATGAAGGAGGAGCTCACGAGGGTAGGGGCGCGCCCACCCCTGGGCGCGCCCCCTGCCTCGTGGCCCCCCTTCGGTCCACCGACGTACTCCTTTCACCCATATATACCCACGTATCCTAAAACTTCCAGAACGGAAATTAGATCGGGAGTTCCGCCGCCAAAAGCCTCCGTAGCCACCGAAAACCAATCTAGACCCGTTCCGGCACCCTGCCGGAGGGGGCAATCCTTCTCTGGTGGCCATCTTATCATCCCGGTGCTCTCCATGACGAGGAGGGAGTAGTTCTCCCTCGGGGCTGAGGGTATGTACCAGTAGCATGTGTTTGATCTCTCTCTCTCTCGTGTTCTTGAGGTGATACGATCTTGATGTATCGCGAGCTTTGCTATTATAGTTGGATCTATGTTTCTCCTCCCCCTCTTCTCTCTTGTAATGAATTGAGTTTCCCTTTGAAGTAATCTTATCGGATTGAGTCTTTAAAGATTTGAGAACACTTGATGTATGTCTTGTCGTGGATATCTGTGGTGACAATGGGATATCACGTGATTCACTTGATGTATGTTTTGGTGATCAACTTGCGGGTTCCGCCCATGAACCTATGCATAGGGGTTGGCACACGTTTTCGTCGTGATTCTCCGGTAGAACTTGGGGCACTCTTTGAGGTTCTATGTGTTGGTTGAATAGATGAATCTGAGATTGTGTGATGCATATCGTATAATCATACCCACGGATACTTGAGGTGACATTGGAGTATCTAGGTGACATTAGGGTTTTGGTTGATTTGTGTCTTAAGGTGTTATTCTAGTACGAACTCTAGGGCTGTTTGTGACACGTATAGGAATAGCCCAACGGATTGATTGGAAAGAATAACTTTGAGGTGGTTTCGTACCCTACCATAATCTCTTCGTTCGTTCTCCGCTATTAGTGACTTTGGAGTGACTCTTTGTTGCATGTTGAGGGATAGTTTATGATCCAATTATGTTAGTATTGTTGAGAGGACTTGCACTAGTGAAAGTATGAACCCTAGGCCTTGTTTCCACGCATTGCAATACCGTTTACGCTCACTTTTATCATTAGTTACCTTGCTGTTTTTATAATTTCAGATTACAAATACCTTTATCTACTATCCATATTGCACTTGTATCACCATCTCTTCGCCGAACTAGTGCACCTATACAATTTACCATTGTATTGGGTGTGTTGGGGACACAAGAGACTCTTTGTTATTTGGTTGCAGGGTTGCTTGAGAGAGACCATCTTCATCCTACGCCTCCTACGGATTGATAAACCTTAGGTCATCCACTTGAGGGAAATTTGCTACTGTCCTACAAACCTCTGCACTTGGAGGCCCAACAACGTCTACAAGAAGAAGGTTGTGTAGTAGACATCAATGCCTATGCATAGGAAGTATGTTAGACTTATATGTGTTTGTAACATGTTTCATGATGCCTCTCTTTGATGGTTCAATATTAATCTTTTCATGTGAGCATCATTGGAAATTTTTTATGCCTAGCTTGGGGCGTTAAACGATAGCGCTTGTTGGGAGGCAACCCAATTTTATTTTTGTTCTTTGCTTTTTGGTTATGTTTAGTAATAAATAATTCATCTAGCCTCTGTTTAGATGTGGTTTTATGCTTTTAATTAGTGTTTGTGCCAAGTAGAACCTTTGGGAAGACTTGGGGAAAGTCTTTGCGATCTTTCTGTAAAAAACAGAAACTTTAGCGCTCATGAGATTTGCTGCCATTGTTTACTGGAGAGTGGTATTTAGTTAATTCTTTTTGAAGACGATTAATAGATAAATTCCTCACGTCCAGAACTTTATTTTAGAATTTTTGGGGTTCCATAAGTATTCTAAACCTACAGATTACCACAGACTGTTTTGTTTTTGACAGATTCTGTTTTTCGTGTGTTGTTTTCTTATTTTGATGAATCTATGGCTAGTAATAAAGTTTATGAACCATAGAAAAGTTGTAATACAGTAGGTTTAACACCAATATAAATAAAGAATGAGTTCATTACAGTACCTTGAAGTGGTGGTTTGTTTTCTTTTACTAACGGAGCTCACGAGATTTTCTTTTAAGTTTTGTGTTGTGAAGTTTTCAAGTTTTGGGTAAAGATTTGATGGATTATGGAATAAGGAGAGGCAAGAGGCTAAGCTTGGGGATGACCAAGGCACCCGAAGGTAAAATCCAAGGACAACCAAAAGCCTAAGCTTGGGGATGCCCCGGAAGGCATCCCCTCTTTCGTCTTCGTCCATCGGTAACTTTACTTGGAGCTATATTTTTATTCACCACATGATATGTGTTTTGCTTGGAGCGTCTTGTATGGTTTGAGTCTTTGCTTTTTAGTTTACCACAATCATCCTTGCTGTACACACCTTTTGGGAGAGACACACATGAATTGGAATTTATTAGAATACTCTATGTGCTTCACTTATACCTTTTGAGCGAGATAATTTTGCTCTAGTGCTTCGCTTATATCTTTTAGAGCACGGTGGTGGTTTTATTTTATAGAAATTATTGATCTCTCATGCTTCACTTATATTATTTTGAGAGTCCCTTAGAACATCATGGTAATTTTCTTTGGTTATGAATTTAGTCCTAATATGATAGGCATCCAAGATCGGTATAATAAAAACTTTCATAAAAAGTGCATTGAGTACTAGGAGAAGTTTGATACTTGACAATTGCTTTGAGATATAAAGGTGGTAACATTAGAGTGTGCTAGTTGAGTAGTTGTGAATTTGAGAAATACTTGCGTTGAAGTTTGCAAGTCCCGTAGCATGCACGTATGGTGACCGTTGTGTAACAAATTTGAAACATGAGGTGTTATTTGATTGTCTTCCTTATGAGTGGCGGTCGGGGACGAGCGATGGTCTTTTCCTACCAATCTATCCCCCTAGGAGCATGCGCGTAATGCCTGGTTTTTGATGACTTGTAGATTTTTGCAATAAGTATGTGAGTTCTTTATGACTAATGTTGAGTCCATGGATTATACACACTCTCACCCTTCCATCATTGCTAGCCTCTTCGGTGCCGTGCATTGCCCTTTCTCACCTTGAGAGTTGGTGCAAACTTCACCGGTGCATCCAAACCCCGTGATATGATACACTCTGTCATACATAAACCTCCTTATATCTTCCTCAAAACAGCCACCATACCTACCTATTATGGCATTTCCATAGCCATTCTGAGATATATTGTCATGCAACTTTCCACCGTTCCATTTATCATGACACACATCATCATTGTCATATTGCCTTGCATGATCTTGTAGTTAACATCGTATTTGTGGCAAAGCCACTGTTCATAATTTTTCATACATGTCAGTCTTGATTCATTGCCCTTCTGAAAGATCGTGGATGTCGCCTAGAGGGGGGGTGAATAGGCGTTTTAAAATAATTACGATTTAGGCTTGAACAAATACGGAATAAACCTAGCGGTTAATTTGTCAAGCACAAAACCTAAAACAACTAGGCTCACCTATGTGCACCAACAACTTATGCTAATCAAGATAAGCAACTATGTGATAGCAAGATATATGACAAGAAACAATATGGCTATCACAAAGTAAAGTGCATGAGTAAAGGGGCTCGGGTAATAGATAACCAAGGCACGCAGAGACGACGATGTATCCCGAAGTTCACACCCTTGCAGATGCTGATCTCCGTTTGGAGCGGTGTGGAGGCACAATGCTCCCAAAGAAGCCACTAGGGCCACCGTAATCTCCTTACGCCCTCGCACAATGCAAGATGTCGTGATTCCACTAAGTGACCCTTGAGGGCGGTCACCGAACCCGTACAAATGGCAACCCTTGGGGGCGGTCACCGAACCCGTACACTTTGGCAACCCTTGGGGGCGGTCACCGGTACCCGTCAAATTGCTCGGGGCGATCTCCACAACCTAATTGGAGACCCCGACGCTTGCCCGGAGCTTTACTCCACAATGATTGAGCTCCGAACAACACCAACCGTCTAGGGCGCCAAGGCACCCAAGAGGAACAAGCTCTAGGGTGCCCAAACACCCAAGAGTAATAAGCTTCTCAAACTTCACTTCCACGTATCACCGTGGAGAACTCAAACCGATGCACCAAATGCAATGGCAAGGGCACACGGAGTGCCCAAGTCCTTCTCTCTCAAATCCCACCGGAGCAACTAATGCTAGGGAGGAAAATGAGAGGAAGAACAAGACGGAGAACACCAAGAACTCCAAGATCTAGATCCAAGGGGTTCCCCTCACATAGAGGAGAAAGTGATTGGTGGAAATGTGGATCTAGATCTCCTCTCTCTTTTCCCTCAAAAACTAGCAAGAATCCATGGAGGGAGTGAGAGTTAGCAAGCTCAAAGAAGGTCAACAATGGGGGCAAAAACAAGCTCAAGAGATAGGGAACCATTGGGGAAGAAGACCCCCTTAAATAGGTCCCCACGAATCTGCCCGTTATGTACAGAATAACATAGGAGCGGTACAACCTCTATGAGCACCGGTACAACCGGTAACAGGCAATAAGCGGTACAACCGGCCCACAACCGCCCAACAACCGCACCACAACAGAGACCAGTCCGGTGGTAGAGCGGTACATGACCGGTACAACCTCCGGACCAATTCTGGAGCGGTACAACCGCTCCAAACACCGGTTGTACCGGTCAAGCGGTACAACCTCTCCATGGGGCGGTACAACCTCTCTGTGTAAAACAGGCAATATCAAAACAGCCACAACTTTCGCATACGAGCTCCGAATTCAACGAAACCAAGTTTGTTGGAAAGCTAATGACAAGGGCTAACACAATCTAGAGAGAAATATCAATAAGAAGCAAATGAGAAAAGGACCATAATAAAATGGTGAGAACCCTTCCTCGGAAAGACCGGTAAAACCTCCAACACCGAAAACATCATAGAAGATGCATGCGAACTCCGTTTTCGATGAACTCAAGCTTGTCATCAAGATGACCATAAGCTCTAAGACTCACAAATGGAACCAAACAAGAACCAAGAAAGATGATGCAAGGATGCAATGGTTTGAGCTCTCGACTAATGATACGATCAAGCTACTCCCTAGAGAGCCCCCCTTGATAGTACGACAATCGATCCTACAACCCGGTCTCCCAACTACCACTATGAGACCGGTAAAATAGAAAACCTATCAAGGGCAAACCTTTGCCTTGCACATAGTCCACTTGAGCTAGATGATGACGATCTTGACTTCCTCAAGTTGGACCACCTTTCTTGATTGTGTTGGCTCGATGAAGACTAGTTGATTGCTCCCCCATACTCCACTATGGGTGAGCCACTCTTTGGCACATCTTCACAATTCCATTGACACCACAATGGACGGCAAGCTTCAAGCTTGATTGCTCCCCCATACTCCATTATGGGTGAGCCACTCTTCGAGTTGCTCCACTTGAACTTGCACACTGCAAACTTGATGACGATCACCACTTGATGTCATCCTCCATGGGTTGTATGAGATCTTCCTCTTGACGCAAGACCATGGAAACATACCTAACCCCACAAAGAACTCTCACGTAGACCATGGGTTAGTACACAAAGCGTAATGGACAATGCTTACCATACCATGGGATCACTTGATCCCTCTCGGTACTTCTTCTACGCTTTGTGAGTTGATCAACTTGATTCACTCTTGACTTAGTCTTGATCAACATTGAATCTTTCCAACTCTCTTCATTTGGATGATGTCTTGAAGGTAAACATGAATGATCACACAATCTTCTTCTTCAAGACATGCTTGCAATAAGCTCAACTCACACATGACCAATCTTTGGATAATTCCTTGAAAAGCACTTTGGCCATCTCAACTCACACATGACCAATCTTTGGATAATTCCTTGAAAAGCACTTTGGCCATCTCAACTCACACATGACCAATCTTTGGATAATTCCTTGAAAAGCACTTTGGCCATCTCATAAACTCCTTGAAACCAACACATGGACTTCAAGACAATCCTATGGACAAATGCTTCAAATATAACTCAAGGCAACCGTTAGTCCATAGAGATTGTCATCAATTACCAAAACCACACATGGGGGCACCGCATGTCCTTTCAATCTCCCCCATTTTGGTAATTGATGACAATCACTTTCAAGAGAGTTTATATAAGGAATTATTTATCACCATGCAACACAACAACCAACAATGCATGTGTATGAGATGCAAATGCTTAGGTACAAAACCAAAGCAAGAAGAAAAAAACTCTCTAAACTTATCCACAAAACTCTCTGAAACTTCTCCCCCAGTGGCATCGATTGCCAAAATGGGCGAAAAGCTTAGAAGGCCAATATAAATTATGTTCCTCCATAAGTTGTGTATTTCTCAACAAGAGAGTGGAATGCAATACACATATCCAACGGTAATACTTGGAGGAAGACCAACTATATTGAGGCACCAAGATTGCTAAAGGAATGATATGCCACAAGGACATAACAAAGAAAGAAACAAGCAATCAAGCAATCAAAAGGTACCAATTGAAGCAAGCAATCAACGGGTATCAATTGAACCAACTAGACCAAAGATCCTACGAGCTACATGAATAAAGGATATTATGAAATGAGCGAAGGAGTGTTCTAAAGGAACTAGAGAAGCTCCCCATGATTTGTGCACACATAAGAATTTTTGTATTTGGATACAAAGTGCACAAAATAGGATCACAGCTCCCCCAAAATCAATAGAAACTTACAACAAGTGCAAGTGAGCATATAGGAAACTAAGCCTAGTACATGTAACAAACACATGGTTGAGCAACAAGTAAGAGAGGCAACTTAAGAGTGGGCTCAACCAAAAAGATGTGTGTGAGTCAAGGCAATGCACTTGAGAAGACTAATGTACAGAGGAGCATTAAGCAACAATAAAGTCTTCAAAGAATGAGGCACACGGTGCAAGGCCTATCATTCCCACACACAACTAGCAAATGGGTTCACAAGCTTACTAATACGCATATAGAGAACCTATGCTTGTGACAACCCGCGGTGAAGATAGAAGAAGAAAGGTGCATCAAGACGAGGGATGCCAATTAAGATGGCAAAAACCTCGTAAAGATAAGCATGAGGAAAATAATCTTCACCACACACGAGCGCATCAAGATGCAACGATAGAAGACACGCACTCAAGGCAAAGGCTTTCACGGAGCCACCAAAGAAATAACATAAGAAAGACAAGGTGGACGTGAAAGAAAGGATATCATCTAGATATGCAACTTCTCTCAAGTGTATAAGATTCTAGGTAGACGAAATCATGATGATATATATATATCTACAAAGAAGGATGTACACCCGAAATAGTTACAACACGAAGGAACAAGATATCCAAAAGGAAGTCATACATATACCAATAAGATATTTGCTTGAGAGCATAGCACATGGCTAGATATGGTCTTATTGTATATAAATGAATTCCAACCACACGAACATCAAAGACATCACAACTAGCAACAAGACATCATTGTTGGGATGCTTTGAGAAAGGAAACAAGTATCACAAGAAAGAATGGATAACATGCCATGATACAACCTACACAGGGTTGATGCAAGAAATGTATGCATGAAGTATATGAAGATACTTGTTACTGAGATAACATTGGAAGGATGTAGTAGATACCAATTGAAGGTACAAAGTAGTTCATTGATCATCCTAGCTTGACTCCAATAAGCACATGGTGACAACACCTTCCTTGTGAGTGAGCCGAGCATCCAATGCATCTCCACTTGTTCCTAGAACAACAACACAAACAAAATGGTACCCAAACTCATTGGGACCAAAGAGTTAGAGAACCAACAACACATAGGACAAACTCCACATAAATATGTGCATATAGATATGAAAATGAATTTCATGCACATCTCATCCAATTTGAGACTTGGTGGAGTTCCCCCTATATATTGGGTCAAAGAAAGAAAACATGCCAAAGAAACTACAAGAAGTAAATATGCATGCTCAAGACTTTCAAGAACCGAGACCAAAAGACAAAGAAATACCAAGCGAAGAAAAGATACCAAATGAATAAATCATCACTTGGAGGATATCCATAAAAGATACATCAAGGAATGAGATATCCATTGATACACTCAAAAAGAAAGATGTCAAACTCCCAAAAGAGAGAATGGTTCCAAACAAACCAAGCCCTCTACAAAGTTTCATGATGGCACAAAGTACCAAAAAGAAACGGCTTGCCTTCCACAAACACACACTTGATAAGGATCACAAGATGAGTGTTTTATAGAGAATAGGATAGCTCCCCCAAGACTAGTGCATTATAGAGAATTTGCATTTGAATACAAAATGCACGAGGTGGGATCACCCCTTTCACTATATCTAGAAAACACTAAACAAGGTCAAGAAATTAACAAGATCCACAAGTGGTATGGAATACAATGGGAGTTGACACAACCCTAGGCAAGAGATAAAGCAAAGGCCAATGTAAAGATGATCAATAATTTCTACCACACATAAGTGAGTACCAATTGTCAAAAGACAAGAAGTATTTGGGAATAATTCCCGGTGGTAGATAACAAGGATATCCGACATAATCTTCACACCAAACAAAAAGCAAATTGCAACTTGTAGAGCTAACATGCCACCTAGGAACAAGATAATTTACAATATCAATTCTAGGTGACAATATCTCAAATGTACACATTTTCTAGGCTAGTAATATACACATAGCATATTACTCCCCCATAATGTGATACCAATTAAAGATAAACAAGAGGCAAAATAACGAACCAACACGAGATAATTAATGGACAATATAGAATTTGATTTTCTCATGAGAAGACATACCACATAGCGACTAGATAATCTTGAAATATCAATACTAGATGGTATTACTCATGTACACACATATATAGGATTGTGAGGTGCACAAAGCACATCACTCCCCCATAATGGGATATTCCATTAATCTCTCACAAGAGCCAACTAAGAAAAGAACAAGATGCAAAAGGCTCAACGCATGACACACACGTACATGATGTGCAAACCAACACACACATACTTGATTGCTCAAGATAATCAAGTTGGAAGCACAACATATACAAACACATGCAAGGAACAAAACCAAAACATGCAAGGGGGCAAGTAACTTTCAATGTAAGCAATTGCGGTACAAGTTACCGCAAGGAGGCACATTGGATATAAGATATAATCTTGATGATTCAATTGACTTGGCTTGAGACAATAAGAATGATGAAGTACCCTTAATTCTTCATAATGTAGCCAAGTCTCCAATGACCTCCAACATCACCTATTGATCAAGTTTGAGCTTGTTGGTCCCCAACCAAGTTGGGTCCTAAGAGGTTAGTCACAATAGGCTTGGCTACCCAAATGGTTCTTTGCTTCAAACCACTTTGAGTACCAACAAACTTGGCAACCACATTGCCAACCTTATCCTTCCCAAGAGAATAGACATCATCAATAATAATTGGGTTGGATAAGTTACCACTAGTGCATGAAGAGGCGAGGTGACCTTTCTCGCGACATAGGTAGCAACGTCTACTCCTCACTTTCTTCTCACTTGATTTCTCAACTTGAGAAGCATAAGCTTGAGTCTTCTTGAGAAGAGGCCTTTCTTCAACTTGAGGTTTAGCATGAGAATGAACTTGTGGCCTCTTCCCTTGTTGCTTGTCATTAACGGACTTCTTCTTCAATGGGCAAGATCTAACATGATGCCCTTCAATTTTGCACTTGAAGCAAATAATCTTGGCCGAATTCTTGACTTGTTCTTGGCCCTTCTTCTTGATCATGTTGGACTTCTTCTTATTGGAGTTGAATCCAAGTCCACCTTTGTCATTGGGGGATTTTTGCACACTCAAGATATTGTTGAGTGTGGATTTCCCTTCATGACTCTTTTCCAAGTCTTTCTTCAAAGAAGTGACTTGGGCCTTGAGCTCTTTGATTTCCTCTACACGGTTAGTCTCAACACAAGTACTAGAGGAAGTATAAGCTTCATCGTTAGAACAACACGGCAAGGAAAGCAATTCATCACAAGATGTACCAACATTGTGAGTAGATGAATTACAAGGACTAGCACATGGCAATATAGCATTTTGACTAGAAGTAGTGCTAGTATCCACATGAGGCTCACTAGATGTTACCTTAGCAAGCATGGCCTCATGAGCTAATTTTTGCACATTATGGGATACTAGAAGATCATCATGAGAGCTTGTGAGCTTTACATGATTTTCTTCCAACATTCCATAATTGCTAGATAGCAACTCAAGTTGAGCCCGAAGCTCAACATTCTCCTTCAAAATGGATGCTTCACAAGTAATAGAGTTAGTATCCCAAGCATCATCATTAACAACAATAGGAGAGGACACCTTGGCAAGCTCTTTTAAGTAAGAAGCTTCAAGTTGAGCATGAGACTCGGTGAGTTTTATGAGCTCACCCTTGATGACCCTTGAGCCATTTTCGAGGTGCTCAAAATCCTCAAGGAGTCTAGCACGAGCAACTTCAAGCTTAGCATTTTTAGTTTTGAAATCATTGGCCACCTCGAGTGCTCTATCATGAGATTCCTTTATTCTAGATAATTCTATAGCAAAGGTCTCCTCAAGAGATTCGGATGAGGTTTGTTCATGTTCAAGAGCTTGAGATAGCTCCGCGATCTCATTTGCGTAATCACGCTCATGAGCTTCCATTTTCTCAATGGTGACCTCATGCTCCTCTAGATGAGATTCCAACTCCTCAATGTATTTCTTGCCTTCAATGGCAATAGACATGATTTCCATGAAGTTGAAACGAGCAAGTTTATTTTTGTGAAGAGCTTTAAAAATCATTTCCCCCTTAGTTTTTAAGGAGGCAACATTATCATTCTCTTCATCATAATCAACATCATCATCACTCTTGCCATCATCACAAGATATATTGGGATTCAAAGTGGGAGATACCTTTGAAGCCTTGGCCATAAGGCAAAATGCAATAGATGATGATGTAGGATCCGTTGAAGCACCATTCAAGACCACATCTTGTTCCATGGGGTGTTGGGTTTCCTCTACATTGTTAGCACAACAATTCGAGGACATATATGCATTTTTATCATGGCAACAAGACATAGTAAACATATCATCATGAGATTTAGTCAAGCAATTTCTACATGACATGCAAGGACTTTCAACACAAGCATGTGAAACATTTCGAGTGCTCGAAGTGTTAAAGCCCAAAGAAGGAGCATTGCAATAAGATAGTGATGAAGGATCATCCACAATAAGCATACTATCATCATTGCAATGACCAACACTACTCACCATATCATTACCTTGTGGCAAACCACATGTAGGTGAAGTAGAAGAAGTTGAGAAGACTATACGACCGGAGGTGGAGGGAGAACAATCATCCCCACAAATCTTGGACACACCATATTTTTCTTGAAGCTTCGTCCACAACTCATGAGCATCCCGGAACGGCATGAGTTGAAATATAACTACATTGCTCAAAGCATCGAAAAGCACATTAGAAGCTTGAGCATTGAGATAAGAGTTTTTCTCATCCTCTAAAGATAATCTTTGGGGATCCTTTGGAGGAGAAAAACCCATATCTACAATTCGCTCTAAATTTGGGTCCATGACCCTAAAGAGATTAAGCATGCGAATTACCCAAACATCAAAATTTGTGCCATCGAAACTAAGAGTGTCAGAGAATCCTAATCCCCTAGTCGACATCTTTACTCTCTAGGCGGTAAAGCCTAATAAAGAGAGACGAGGCTCTGATACCAATTGAAAGATCGTGGATGTCGCCTAGAGGGGGGGTGAATAGGCGTTTTAAAATAATTACGATTTAGGCTTGAACAAATGCGGAATAAACCTAGCGGTTAATTTGTCAAGCACAAAACCTAAAACAACTAGGCTCACCTATGTGCACCAACAACTTATGCTAAGCAAGATAAGCAACTATGTGATAGCAAGATATATGACAAGAAACAATATGGCTATCACAAAGTAAAGTGCATGAGTAAAGGGGCTCGGGTAAGAGATAACCAAGGCACGCAGAGACGACGATGTATCCCGAAGTTCACACCCTTGCAGATGCTAATCTCCGTTTGGAGCGGTGTGGAGGCACAATGCTCCCCAAGAAGCCACTAGGGCCACCGTAATCTCCTCACGCCCTCGCACAATGCAAGATGCCGTGATTCCACTAAGGGACCCTTGAGGGCGGTCACCGAACCCGTACAAATGGCAACCCTTGGGGGCGGTCACCGAACCCGTACACTTTGGCAACCCTTGGGGGCGGTCACCGGTACCCGTCAAATTGCTCGGGGCGATCTCCACAACCTAATTGGAGACCCCGACGCTTGCCCGGAGCTTTACACCACAATGATTGAGCTCCGAACAACACCAACCGTCTAGGGCGCCAAGGCACCCAAGAGGAACAAGCTCTAGGGTGCCCAAACACCCAAGAGTAATAAGCTTCTCAAACTTCACTTCCACGTATCAGCGTGGAGAACTCAAACCGATGCACCAAATGCAATGGCAAGGGCACACGGAGTGCCCAAGTCCTTCTCTCGCAAATCCCACCGGAGCAACTAATGCTAGGGAGGAAAATGAGAGGAAGAAAAGGACGGAGAACACCAAGAACTCCAAGATCTAGATCCAAGGGATTCCCCTCACATAGAGGAGAAAGTGATTGGTGGAAATGTGGATCTAGATCTCCTCTCTCTTTTCCCTCAAAAACTAGCAAGAATCCATGGAGGGAGTGAGAGTTAGCAAGCTCAAAGAAGGTCAACAATGGGGGCAAAAACAAGCTCAAGAGATAGAGAACCATTGGGGAAGAAGACCCCCTTAAATAGGTCCCCACGAATCTGCCCGTTATGTACAGAATAACATAGGAGCGGTACAACCTCTATGAGCACCGGTACAACTGGTAACAGGCAATAAGCGGTACAACCGGCCCACAACCGCCCAACAACCGCACCACAACAGAGACCAGTCCGGTGGTAGAGCGGTACATGACCGGTACAACCTCCGGACCAATTCTGGAGCGGTACAACCGCTCCAAACACCGGTTGTACCGGTCAAGCGGTACAACCTCTCCATGGGGCGGTACAACCTCTCTGTGTAAAACAGGCAATATCAAAACAGCCACAACTTTCGCATACGAGCTCCGAATTCAACGAAACCAAGTTTGTTGGAAAGCTAATGACAAGGGCTAACACAATCTAGAGAGAAATATCAATAAGAAGCAAATGAGAAAAGGACCATAATAAAATGGTGAGAACCCTTCCTCGGAAAGACCGGTAAAACCTCCAACACCGAAAACATCATAGAAGATGCATGCGAACTCCGTTTTCGATGAACTCAAGCTTGTCATCAAGATGACCATAAGCTCTAAGACTCACAAATGGAACCAAACAAGAACCAAGAAAGATGATGCAAGGATGCAATGGTTTGAGCTCTCGACTAATGATACGATCAAGCTACTCCCTAGAGAGCCCCCCTTGATAGTACGGCAATCGATCCTACAACCCGGTCTCCCAACTACCACTATGAGACCGGTAAAATAGAAAACCTATCAAGGGCAAACCTTTGCCTTGCACATAGTCCACTTGAGCTAGATGATGACGATCTTGACTTCCTCAAGTTGGACCACCTTTCTTGATTGTGTTGGCTCGATGAAGACTAGTTGATTGCTCCCCCATACTCCACTATGGGTGAGCCACTCTTTGGCACATCTTCACAATTCCATTGACACCACAATGGACGGCAAGCTTCAAGCTTGATTGCTCCCCCATACTCCATTATGGGTGAGCCACTCTTCGAGTTGCTCCACTTGAACTTGCACACTGCAAACTTGATGACGATCACCACTTGATGTCATCCTCCATGGGTTGTATGAGATCTTCCTCTTGACGCAAGACCATGGAAACATACCTAACCCCACAAAGAACTCTCACGTAGACCATGGGTTAGTACACAAAGCGTAATGGACAATGCTTACCATACCATGGGATCACTTGATCCCTCTCGGTACTTCTTCTACGCTTTGTGAGTTGATCAACTTGATTCACTCTTGACTTAGTCTTGATCAACATTGAATCTTTCCAACTCTCTTCATTTGGATGATGTCTTGAAGGTAAACATGAATGATCACACATTTTCTTCTTTAAGACATGCTTGCAATAAGCTCAACTCACACATGACCAATCTTTGGATAATTCCTTGAAAAGCACTTTGGCCATCTCAACTCACACATGACCAATCTTTCGATAATTCCTTGAAAAGCACTTTGGCCATCTCAACTCACACATGACCAATCTTTGGATAATTCCTTGAAAAGCACTTTGGCCATCTCATAAACTCCTTGAAACCAACACATGGACTTCAAGACAATCCTATGGACAAATGCTTCAAATATAACTCATGGCAACCGTTAGTCCATAGAGATTGTCATCAATTACCAAAACCACACATGGGGGCACCGCATGTCCTTTCACATTCCCGGTACACCGTCGGAGGCATTCATATAGAGTCAAAGTTTGTTCTAGTATCGAGTTGTAATCATTGAGTTGTAAATAAATAGAAGTGTGATGATCATCATTGATAGAGCATTGTCCCGCAAAAAAGAGAAAGGCCAAATAAAAAAGGGAGGTCCCCCAAAAAAGTGTAATGCTACTATCCTTTTTTCCACACTTGTGCTTCAAAGTAGCACCATGATCTTTATGATAGAGAGTCTCTTGTTTTGTCACTTTCATATACTAGTGGGAATTTTTCATTATAGAACTTGGCTTGTATATTCCAACAATGGGCTTCCTCAAATGCCCTAGGTCTTCGTGAGCAAGCAAGTTGGATGCACACCCACTTAGTTTATTTTGTTCAGCTTTCATACATTTATAGCTCTAGTGCATCCGTTGCATGGCAATCCCTACTTCTTGCATTGACATCAATTGATGGGCATCTCCCTAGCCCGCTGATTAGCCTCATCGATGTGAGACTTTCTCCTTTTTTGTCTTCTCCCCATAACCCCCATCATCATATTCTATTCCACCCATAGTGCTATATCCATGGCTCGCGCTCATGTATTGCGTGAAAGTTGAAAAAAGTTTGAGATTACTAAAGTGTGAAACAATTGCTTGGCTTGTCATCGGGGTTGTGCATGATGAGAGCATTCTTATGTGACGAAAATGGAGCATGACCAAACTATATGATTTTGTAGGGATGAACATTCTTTCGCCATGTTATTTTGAGAAGACATAATTGCTTAGTTAATATGCTTGAAGTATTATTATTTTTATGTCAATATCAGACATTTGTCTTGAATCTTTCAGATCTGAATATTCATGCCACAATAAAGAGAATTACATTGAGAATTATGTTAGGTAGCATTCCACATCAATTCTGTTTTTATCATTTACCTACTCGAGGACGAGCAGGAATTAAGCTTATGGATGCTTGATACGTCTCCAACGTATCTATAATTTTTTATTGTTCCATGCTATTATATTATCTGTTTTGGATGTTAATGGGCTTTATTTGACACTTTTATATTATTTTTGGGACTAACCTATTACCCAATGCCCAATGCAAATTGCTGTTTTTTTTTGCCTATTTCAGTGTTTCGCAGAAAAGGAATATCAAACGGAATCCAAACGGAATGAAACCTTCAGGAACGTGATTTTTGGAACAAACGTGATCCAGAGGACTTGGAGTGGACGCCAAGAAAAGAACGAGGAGTCCACGAGGTAGGGGGGCGCACCTACCCCCCTGGGCGCGCCCTCCCCCTCGTGGCTCAACCGACCTACTTTTCCTCCTATATATACTCATATACCCTGAAAACATCCAGGAGCACCATGAAACCTATTTCCACCGCCGCAACCTTCTGTACCCAAGAGATCCCATCTTGGGGCCTTTTCTGGAGGTCCGTCAGAGGGGGCAACGATCATGGAGGGCCTCTACATCAACTCCATGGCCTCTCTGATGATGTGTGAGTAGTTTACTTCAGTCCTTCAGGTCCATAGTTATTAGCTAGATGGCTTCTTCTCTCTCTTTGAATCTCAATACAAAGTTCTCCTCGATCTTCTTGGAGATCTATTCATGTAACTCTTTTTTTGCGGTGTGTTTGTCGAGGAATTGTGGGTTTATGATCAAGTCTATCTATGAACAATGTTTGATCCTTCTCTGAAATCTTTTATGCATGATTGGTTATCTTTGCAAGTCTCTTTGAATTATCAGTTTGGTTTGGCCTACTAGATTGATCTTTCTTGCAATGGGAGAAGTGCTTAGCTTTGGGTTCAATCTTGGGGTGCTCGATCCCAGTGATAGAAAGGGAAACGACACGTATTGTATTGTTGCCATCGAGGATAAAAAGATGGGGTTTATATCATATTGCTTGAGTTTATCCCTCTACATCATGTCATCTTACTAATGTGTTACTCTGTTCTTATGAACTTAATACTCTAGATGCATGCTGGATAGCGGTCGATATGTGGAGTAATAGTAGTAGATGCAGGCAGGAGTAGGTCTACTTGTCAAGGACGTGATGCCTATATACATGATCATGCCTAGATATTCTCATAATTATTCACTTTTCTATCAATTGCTCGACAGTAATTTGTTCACCCACCGTAATACTTATGCTATCTTGAGAGAAGCCACTAGTGAAACCTATGGCCCCCGGGTCTATTTTCCATCATATAAGTTTCCAATCTATTTTATTTTGCAATCTTTACTTTCAATCTATATCATAAAAATACCAAAAATATTTACCTTATCATTATTATCTCTATCAGATCTCACTCTCATAAGTGACCGTGAAGGGCTTGACAACCCCTTTTATCGCGTTGGTTGCGAGGTTCTTATTTGTTTGTGTAGGTACGAGGGACTTGCGTGTGGCCTCCTACTGGATTGATACCTTGGTTCTCAAAAACTGAGGGAAATACTTACGCTACTTTGCTGCATCACCCTTCCCTCTTCAAGGGAAAACCAACGCAGTGCTCAAGAGGTAGAAGGTTGCATCTCGCTTGTCCTCATTCATGGAGTTGGTCTTCCCCCGCGGCCGTGCCGGCTTGCCCTCCCCAGCATCCTCCACGGCTTTCTTCCCCCCACGCGACTTGAGTGCTGCATATTACGCCTTGAACTTCTCCTCGTCCTTGATGACCCGATAGCAATGGGAAAGGTTGAAGCACTTGCCATTGTGTTGAACCTTGAATGCCTCCAAAGCTTGAAATGCCTACAAAATGTTTCCATGCAAGCATATGGGCAAGTGATATGCAAATGAACATGCAAAGGATGAACTTGACGATACAAAAGAGGGCGGCTTGCTAGCATACCATGTCTTGCATGCCGATGCCGCTAACGGGGCGGGCCATGATGCTCTCAAGAGTGGCGCAAAAGTTGTTGCACTCTTGTTGGATCACCCTCCACCGCTTGGAAATGGAGACCCACCCGCGTGTGCTCACAAATTGGTAAGGCGGAAACTTCTTGCGCTCATGAAACTCTCGGTGGACACGAATCCAAAAGGTTGAATGCTTTTGCTCGGCGCCCGTCTTGGGGTCTTGTCCAATGTCTCGCCAACACTCGCAAAGAAGCTTGTCCTAGGCCGTCGTGTACGCCTTCATGTGCTTGCTCTTACGCTTCAGCTTAGGACCGGAGGCTTGGTTGGCAAGCTCGTCCTTGAACAAAGGCTCCACGTCGATGTCGCACTCGTCCTCTTCCTCTAGCCCGTAGTCGTCCGGGAACTCGTGGTCGAGGGGGAAGCCATCCAGGTCGATGTCGACCTGATCACGCATGAAGGCCTCCCGATCGGGATCATAGCCAGCGGTCGTCCTAGCTTTGTGTCTCGTCGGGATCATAGCCAGCGGCCGGCGCACCGCCCTCGAAGATGAGGTTTTGCATGTAGTCCTCATTGACGGACGATATTTCCTCGAACAGGTTGCAGGCATCCAGGAGCACACCGGCTGGCGTCTGCTGCGCGCGTTTCCTCGTGCCGCCAAATGATGAGCCACCGGCCACCGGGGTGGCGTTGAGGTCGATGGGCGCAGGCGCGAGCGTGGAAGGCGCGACCACGCTCACGTCCGGCGAGCTCTCCCCGGAGAGGCGGGGGGCATGCGAGAAGACGTGGAAGCCGGGGATCGAGTTGCAAGCTGACGCCCGGGGCGAGTCGGGCAGCACCATCCGAGGAAACACCGATGAGCCGGTGCTGGCTACGGCGACGGCGGCTTGGACGTGGCCGTGCTGGCTAGGGTTTAATCCTAGCATGTAGAGCGCCTCCCTTGTTGCCGCTGCGACGCGGGCATTGGTGACCTCCTGTTGCGCGGCGGTAATGATGGCGGCCTGCGTGGCAGCCTCATCCCTCGCATCTGCGGCGTGCCTCCGGCCCTTTCTCTTGGCCGGCTCCCTTGCCCGCTGTTCGGGCGTCAGCGCCTTCTTTGGCTTGGCCGCAGCGGCGGTCTTGCGCTGGGCACGGAGCTTGCCTTTCCTGGAGGGGGCGGCAGCGCCGGACGAGGCGAGGCCGACGGTGGCGTCGAGGTCGATGGCGTCCTCCATGGCAGGGTGTGAGGCGGGAGCGCGCGTGGGCGGGAGTGTTTTTGGAAAAAATGGGGTGAAATGGCAGTGGCTACCACCGACCAGCAGGCCTGGGGAGAGGAGTAGGCGCGCGCACATCCTTCTCGCGTCCGTGCTTACGCAAATCCGGCTCAAAATTGGGCCGGGAATGGGTCGCCATGCGGATGCCAAGCGGATACTCGTCCGTTTGGGTCGGCGCATTGGGCCGCCTTTTCTGTCCGTGCCGACCCAAACAGACGGCGGCGGACGAAATGGGTCGCCCCATTGGAGTTGCTCTAAAGCACCACACCGTAGATGGACTCCACCAGCGACCCGTCGCCCGCGCGGCCAAGCACACTGGCCAACAACTCCTGTGGATGTCGCCAGCCGTCGGACGATGCCGCCTCGCCGGCAGGGCCACCACCCTAGGAACCATAGACCTCTTATGTGATCTGGTCCACAGGCCGATGGGATCGATCCGAGCGCCCAGATCCCCGCCGCCACCTTCCCCGGCACCCACACAGGCTTTCTCGGCGGCCGTCTCCGGTGGCGGCGAGGAGGGAAGGGGGGCTGAAGTGGTGGCTTGGCAGCGAATCCCTAATCGCCCCAAGTCACCCTAGGGGTGACACAAGGGTCGCGGTGGGTCGTTATGCGAGAGCACATCTAGCTCTGGTTCAATTAATTCAGAGATGAACGGCCTTCTTTATCAAAGATAAAGTTGTGCTACAAATTTTCCAAAGCTATGTATTGTCTACCCTGAGCCCATTTTCTTACCAAAATTTGCCAACGATGGGCTTGACTTTTGTGCAGTACACTGCTACCTCTTGAGCACTGCGTTGGTTTTCCCTGAAGAGGAAAGGGTGATGCGGTAAAGCAGCGTAAGTATTTCCCTCAATTTTTGAGAACCAAGGTATAAATCCAGTAGGAGACCACGCGTGAGTCACCTCTTACCTACACAAACAAATAAGAACCTCGCAACCAACGTGATAAAGGGGTTACATCGAATAGATCTCCAAGAAGATGGAGGAGAACTTTGTATTAAGATTCAAAGAGAGAGAATAAGCCATCTAGCTAATAACTATGGACCCGAAGGTCTGAAGTAAACTACTCACACATCATCGGAGGGGCCATGGAGTTGATGTAGAGGCCCTCCGTGATCAATGCCCCCTCCGGCGGAGCTTTGGAAAAGGCCCAAGATGGGATCTCTTGGGTACAGAAGGTTGCGGCGGTGGAAATAGGGTTTCGTGGTGCTCTTGGATGTTTGCAGGGTATATGGATATATAGGAGGAAGAAGTAGGTCGGTGGAGCAACGAGGGGCCCACAAGGGTGGAGGGCGAGCCCAGGGGGTGGGCGTGCCCCTGCCTCCTGGCCTCCTCGATTGTTTCTTGACGTCCACTCCAAGTCTCTTGGATCGTGTTCGATCCAAAAATAACGCTCCCGAAGGTTTCATTCCGTTTGGACTCCGTTTGATATTCCTTTTCGGCGAAACACTAAAATAGGCAAAAAAACAGCAATATGGGATGGGCCTCCGGTTAATAGGTTAGTCCCAAAAATAATATAAAAGTGTAAAATAAAGCCCATTAACATACAAAATAGATAATATAATAGCATGGAACAATCAAAAATTATATTTGGAGACGTATCAAGCATCCCCAAGCTTAATTCCTGCTCGTCCTCGAGTAGGTAAATGATAAAAAAATATTTTGGATGTGGAAGGCTTCCTAACATATTTATCAATGTAGTTTTTCTTTATTGTGGCATGAATGTTCAGATCCGAAAGATTCAAGATAAAAGTTTAATATTGACATAGAAATAATTATACTTCAAGCATACTAACTAAGGAATCATGTCTTCTCAAAATAACATGGCCAAATAAAGTTATCCCTACAAAATCATATGGTCTGGCTATGCTCTATCTTCATCACACAAAATATTAAATCATGCACAACCCCAATGACAAGCCAAGAAATTGTTTCATACTTTTGATGTTCTCAAACTTTTTCAATCTTCACGCAATATATGAGCGTGAGCCATGGATATAGCACTATGGTGGAATAGAATGGTGGTTGTGGAGAAAAAAAGGAGAAGATAGTCTCACATCAACTAGGCGTATCAACGGGCTGTGGAGATGCCCATTAATAGATATCAATGTGAGTGAGTAGGGATTGCCATGCAACGGATGCACTAGAGCTTTAAGTGTATGAAAGCTCAACAAAAGAAACTAAGTGGGTGTGCATCCAACTTGCTTACTCACGAAGACCTAGGGAATTTTGAGGAAGCCCATCGTTGGAATATACAAGCCAAGTTCTATAATGTAAAATTCCCACTAGTTTATGAAAGTGACAACATAGGAGACTCTCTATCATGAAGATCATGGTGCTACTTTGAAGCACAAGTGTGGAAAAAGGATAGTAACATTGTCCCTTCTCTCTTTTTCTCTCATTTTTTTATTTGGGCCATCTTTTTTTGGCCTCTTTTCTTTTTATTTTTTTATTTTTCGTCCTGAGTCTCATCCCGACTTGTGGGGGAATCATAGTATCCATCATCCTTTCCTCACTAGTACAATGCTCTAATAATGATGATCATCACACTTCTTTTTACTTACAACTCAATACTTAGAACAAAATATGACTCTATGTGAATGCCTCCGGCGGTGTACCGGGATACACAATGAATCAAGAGTGACATGTATGAAAAAATTATGAACGGCGGCTTTGCCACAAATACAATGTCAACTACATGATCATGCAAAGCAATATGAGAATGATGAAGAATGTCATAACAAACGGAACGATGGAAAGTTACATGGCAATGTATCTCAGAATGGCTATGGAAATGCCATAATAGGTAGGTATGGTGGCTGTTTTGAGGAAGTTATATGGTGGGTTTATGGCACCGACGGAAGTTGCGCGGTACTAGAGAGGCTAGCAATGGTGGAAGGATGAGGGTGCGTTTAATCCATGGACTCAACATTAAACATAAAGAACTCACATACTTATTGCAAAAATCTATTAGTTATCGAAACAAAGTACTACGCGCATGCTCCTAGGGGGATAGATTTGTAGGAAAAGACCATCGCTCGTCCCCGACCGCCACTCATAAGGAAGGCAATCAATAAATAAATCATGCTCCGACTTCATCACATAACAGTTCACCATACGTGCATGCTATGGGAATCACAAACTTCAACACAAGTATTTCTCAAATTCACAACTACTCAACTAGCATGACTCTAATATCACCATCTCCATATCTCAAAACAATCATCAAGTATCGAACTTCTCTTAGTATTCAATGCACTTATATGAAAGTTTTTATAATGCCTAAAAGAAAATTGCCATGTTGTTCTAAAGGATTCTCAAAATAATATAAGTGAAGCATGAGAGATAAATTATTTCTATAAAATAAAACCACCACCATGCTCTAAAAGATGTAAGTGAAGCACATAGAGCAAAAAACTATATAGCTCAAAAGATATAAGTGAAGCACATAGAGTATTCTAATAAAGTCCAATTCATGTGTGTATCTCTCAAAAGGTGTGTAAAGCAAGGATGATTGTGGTAAACTAAAAATCAAAGGCTCAAATCATACACGACGCTCCAAGCAAAACACATATCATGTGGCGAATAAAAATATAGCTCCAAGTAAAGTTACCGATGAACGAAGACAAAAGAGGGGATGCCTTCCGGGGCATCCCCAATCTTAGGCTTTTTGGTGTCCTTGGATTTACCTTGGGGTGCCATGGGCATACCCAAGCTTAGGCTCTTTCCACTCCTTGTTCCATAATCCATCAAATCTTTACCCAAAACTTGAAAACTTCACAACACAAAACTTAACAAAAAATCTCATGAGCTCCGTTAGCGAAAGAAAAGAAAACACCACTTCAAGGTACTGTAATGAACTCATTCTTTATTTATATTGGTGTTAAACCTATTGTATTCCAACTTATCTATGGTTCATAAACTCTTTTACTAGCCATAGATTCATCAAAATAAGCAAACAACACACGAAAAACAGAATCTGTCAAAAACAGAACAGTTTGTAGTAATCTGTAACTAACGCAAACTTCTGGAACCCCAAAAATTCTAAAATAAGTTTCTTGACGTGAGGAATTTATCTATTAATTATATTCAAAAGGAATTAATTAAATATCGCTCTCCAATAAAAAATGGCAGCAATTCTCGTGAGAGCTAAACTTTCTGTTTTTTTACAGCAAGATCAAAAAGACTTTCCCCAAGTCTTCCCAACGGTTCTACTTGGCACAAACACTAACTAAACACAAAAAAACACAACCAAAACAGAGGCTAGATAAATTATTTATTACTAAACAGTATCAAAAAGCAAGGAATAAAAATAAAATTGGGTTGCCTCCCAACAAGCGCTATCGTTTAACGCCCCTAGCTAGGCATAAAAGCAAGGATAGATCTAGGTATTGCCATCTTTGGTAGGCAATCCATAGGTGGCTCTCATAATAGATTCATATGGTAATTTAATTTTATTTCTAGGGAAGTGTTCCATGCATTTCCTTAACGGAAATTGGAATCTAATATCCCCTTCCTTCATATCAATAATTGCACCAATCATTCTAAGGAAAGGTCTACCAAGAATAATAGGACATGAAGGATTGCAATCTATATCAAGAACAATGAAATCTACGGGCACATAATTCCTATTTACAACAATAAGAACATCATTAATCTTTCCCATAGGTTTCTTAATAGTGGAATCCGCAAGGTGCAAGTTTAAAGAACAATCATCAAATTCACGGAAACCTAGCAAATCGCACAAAGTTTTTGGGATCGTGGAAACACTAGCACCCAAATCACACAAATCATAGAATTCATGATCTTTAATTTTAATTTTAATAGTAGGTTCCCACTCATCATAAAGTTTTCTAGGGATAGAAACTTCCAACTCAAGTTTTTCTTCATAAGATTGCATCAAAGCATCAACGATATGTTTAGTAAAAGCTTTATTTTGACTATAAGCATGAGGAGAATTTAGCACGGATTGCAACAAGGAAATACAATCTATCAAAGAGAAATTATTATAATTAAATTCCTTGAAATCCAAGATAGTGGGTTCATTGCTATTTAAAATTTTAACCTCTTCAATCCCACTTTTAACAATTTTTGCATCAAGATCTAAAAACTCTGAATTTTTGGGATGCCTTCTAACTAAAGTTGACTCATCTCCAGTCCCATCATTATCAAGATTCATATTGCAAAACAAATATTTAATATGGGACACATCAATCGCTTTTAGATCTTCATCCTTATTATCATGATCTTCTGGTTTAGCGGCCATCTTATTAACTAAAGTGGCTTGCTTATCAGAAATTTGGGCAATTAATTTTTCAAGATGAGCAAACTGAGATTTCAAACCATAAAATTCCTTAGACATATCATCGAGCTCTTTATTCATGAAACTGATAAAACCTTTTTGTTCTTTAAGCTCGTTTCTAAAGAAATTATTATGCTCAAACTGCAAGGACATAGAACTTCTAATGTTGTTTTCGATTTATTCCAACCTTCTAAGGTGAGGATCAACACCTTTTAGTAAAGCCATAGGGGCAACAAGCAACAAGATACAAGTGAAAAATAACGAACGGAAAGAGAGGGCGAAAGGAAAAGAGGGTGAATAAAACGTCAAGGGTGAAGTGGGGGAGAGGAAAATGAGAGGCAAATGGCAAATAATGTAATGTGAAGGATAAGAGTTATGATGGGTACTTGGTATGTCTTGACTTGGCATAGATCTCCCCGGCAGCGGCACCAGAAATCCTTCTTGCTACCTCTTGAGCACTTCGTTGGTTTTCCCTTCAAGAGGAAAGGGTGATGCAGTAAAGCAGCATAGGTATTTACCTCAGTTTTTGAGAACCAAGGTATCAATCCAGTAGGAGACCACGCGTGAGTCACCTTGTACCTACACAAACAAATAAGAACCTCGCAACCAACGTGATAACGGGGTTGTCAATCCCTTCACGGCCACTTGCAAGAGTGAGATCTGATAGAGATAATAATAATAAGATAAATAGTTTTGGTATTTTTATGATATAGATTGAAAGTAAAGATTGCAAAATAAAATAGATTGGAAACTTGTATGATGGAGAATAGACCCAGGGGCCATAGGTTTCACTAGTGGCTTCTCTCAAGATAGCGTAAGTATTACGGTGGGTGAACAAATTACTGTCGAGCAATTGATAGAAAAGCGAATAATTATGAGGATATCTAGGCATGATCATGTACATAGGCATCACGTCCGAGACAAGTAGACCGAAACGATTATGCATCTACTACTATTACTCCACACATCAACCGCTATCCAGCATGCATCTAGAGTATTAAGTTCATAAGCACAGAGTAACGCCTTAAGCAGGATGACATGATGTAGATGGATAAACTCATGCAATATGATGTAAACCCCATCTTTTTATCCTCGATGGCAACAATACAATACATGTCGTTTCCCTTTCTGTCATTGGGATCGAGCACCGCAAGATTGAACCCAAAGCTAAGCACTTCTCCCATTGCAAGAAAGGTCAATCTAGTAGGCCAAACCAAACTGATAACTCGAAGAGACTTGCAAAGATAAACCAATCATACATAAAAGAATTCAGAGAAGATTCAAATATTGTTTATAGATAGACTTGATCATAAACCCACAATTCATCGGATCTCGACAAACACACCGCAAAAGAAGATTACATCGAATAGATCTCCAAGAGAATCGAGGAGAACTTTGTATTGAGATCCAAAGAGAGAGAAGAAGCCATCTAGCTACTAGCTATGGACCCGAAGGTCTGAAGTAAACTACTCACACATCATCGGACGGGCCATGAAGTTGATGTAGAGGCCCTCCGTGATCAATGCCCCCTCCGGTGGAGCTCTGAAAAAGGCCCCAAGATGGGATCTCTTGGGTACAGAAGGTTGCGGTGGTGGAAATAGGGTTTCGTGGTGCTCTTGGATGTTTGCGGGGTATATGGATATATATAGGAGGAAGAAGTAGGTCGGTGGAGCAATGAGGGGCCCACGAGGGTGGAGGGCGCACCCCCTGCCTCATGGCCTCCTCGATTGTTTCTTGACGTCCACTCCAAGTCTCATGGATCATGTTTGTTCCAAAGATAATGCTCCCGAAGGTTTCATTCCGTTTGGACTCCGTCTGATATTCTTTTTCGGCGAAACACTAAAATAGGCAAAAAAACAGCAATTTGGGCTGGGCCTCCGGTTAATAGGTTAGTCCCAAAAACAATATAAAATTGTAAAATAAAGCCCATTAACATCCAAAATAGATAATATAATAGCATGGAACAATAAAAAATTATAGATATGTTGGAGACGTATCATACACTCTTCCTAGTCCACTCAATGGACTGGTTTTGGACAAGCTAGCAACTCATTTCTTAGCTATTTTTAATGATGTCTAATTAGCCGTGCATATCAACCATGGGAGCTAACCATGAAAGCAGGCAGCCATGCATGCATTTTACTGGGTGAGGTTGGTTGTACAAGGTACTATTTTGTCCATGCGGATGGAGTTACAATCATTGGGCTATATTACCATGAACTGCATTGGCTAGGTGCATCGTGTTGATCTTGGTACAGAACTGGAAGTGCAATAGGAATCTTCCTCCTAAAAAACCCAAAAAATCCAGCATTTATTTAAATAATTGATAAAGCTCCTATATCCACTAACCTACCCGAGGACTAGACTCATTACCAAGACATATTTCGCTACTCGTCTATCGGAGGACCGATGGCTTTGTGTCACTCCATACCATTCATACCTTTTATAAAGAGTATGCCTTCCCTAGACAAAGTTGGAATAGTTTGTTTTTCATCCTGCCCACTTCTCCGCCTTAGAACCACGTAGTCACATTTCATATGTAGTTTGTTGTGTCTCTACACACCATGGATATGGATTTGGTATGTATATAGGCATATGAGGCATTAGGAACTAATGATTAATCATCGAAAGTGCAACATGTATACTCCCGTGCGCGCTATCATCTTCGATGTTCCTCTCAGGCATGACGGCATCAACTTAGCCTTTCGTCACCGCGTCCCTTACCGCCATGCCCTAATGCTCTAGCTATTGGGGAACGTAGTATTTCAAAAAAAAATCCTATGATCATGCAAGATCTATCTAGGAGAAGCAAAGAAACGAGCGGGGAGAGTGAGTCCACGTACCCTCGTAGACCGAAAGCAAAAGCGTTTAGTAAAGCGGTTGATGTAGTCGAACGTCTTCGCGATCCAACCGATCCAAGTACCGAACGCACGGCACCTCCGCAATCTGCACACGTTCATCTCGGTGACGTCCCTCAAACTATTGATCCAGTTGAGGCCGAGGGAGAGTTTCATCAGCATGACAGCATGGTGATAGTGATGATGATGTTACCGGTGCAGGGCTTCGCCTAAGCACTATGACGATATGACCAAGGTGTTAACTATGGAGGGGGGCGCTGCACACGGCTAGGAACAATTGATGTGTGTTCTAGGGGTGCCCTCCCCACGTATATAAAGGAGGGAGAGAGAGGGAGACAGCCTAGGGCACGCCCAAGGAGGAATCCTACCTGGGTCCCTAGTCCAATTCGCCCCCCTACCATTTTGGACAAGGGGGAAAGGAAGGAGGGGGGAGGGGAAGGAAGTAGGAGTCCTACTTTATACTTTCCTTTTCCTCCTCTCCTTTACTTTTCTCCCCACGTGGCTGTCCCTATAGGGGGCGCACCAGCCCCTTGTGGGCTGGTGTGTTCCCTTACTTGGCCCATTAAGCCCATATCTTTGCCGGGGGTTGCCGGAATCCCTTCAGGTGACCCTGTATCACCCGGAACACTTCCGATGTCCAAATACCATCGTCCTATATATGAATCATTACCTCTCGACCATTTAGAGACTCCTCGTCATGTCTGTGATCTCATTCAGGACCCCGAACAAACTTCGGTCATCAAATCACATAACTCCTAATACAAATCGTCATCAAACGTTAAGCGTGCGGACCCTACGGGTTCAAGAACTATGTAGACATGACCGAGACACATCTCCGGTCAATAACCAATAGCGGAACCTGGATGCTCATATTGGCTCCTACATATTCTACGAAGATCTTTATCGGTCAAACCACATATCAACATACGTTGTTCCCTTTGTCATCGGTATGTTACTTGCCCGAGATTCGATCGTCGGTATCATCATACCTAGTTCAATATCGTTACCGAAAAGTCTCTTTACTCGTTCTGTAATGCATCATCCCGTGAATAACTCATTAATCACATTGCTTGCAAGGCTTATAGTGATGTGCATTACCGAGAGGGCCCAGAGATACCTCTCCGATACACGGAGTGACAAATCCTAATCTCGATCTATGTCAACCCAACAAACACCTTCGGAGACATATGTAGAGCATCTTTATAATCACCCAGTTACGTTGTGACGTTTGATAGCACACAAGGTGTTCCTCTGGTATTCGGGAGTTGCATAATCTCATAGTCAGAGGAACATGTATAAGTCATGATGAAAGCAATAGCAATAAAACTAAACGATCATTATGCTAAGCTAACGAATGGGTCTTGTCCATGACATCATTCTCTAATGATGTGATCTCATTCATCACATGACAACACATGTCTATGGTCAGGAAACATAACCATCTTTGATTAACGAGCTAGTCAAGTAGAGGCATACTAGGGACAGTCTGTTTTGTCTATGTATTCATACATGTACTAAGTTTCCGGTTAATACCATTCTAGCATGAATAATAAATGTTTATCATGATAGAAGGAAATATAAATAACATCTTTATTATTGCCTCTAGGGCATATTTCCTTCAGTCTCCCACTTGCACTAGAGTCAATAATCTAGCTCACATCGCATGTGATTTAACACCAATAGTTCACATCACCATGTGATTAGTTCGCATTGCCATGTGACTAATACCCAAAGGGTTTTACTAGAGTCAATAATCTAGTTCACATCTCTATGTGATTAACACCCAAAGAGTACTAAGGTGTGATCATGTTTTGCATGTGAGAGAAGCTTAGTCAACGGGTCTGTCACATTCAGAGCCGTATGTATTTTTGCAAATTTTCTATGTCTACAATGCTCTGCATGGAGCTACTCTAGCTAATTGCTCCCATTTCAATATGTATCCAGATTGAGACTCAGATTCATCCGGATCGGTGTAAAAGCTTGCATCAGCGTAACTCTTTACGACAAACTCTTTATCACCTCTATAACCGAGAAATATCTCCTTAGTCTTCTAAGGATAATTTTGACCGCTGTCAAGTGATCCACTCATGTATCAATATCGTACCCCCTTGCCAAACTCATGGCAAGGTACACAATAGGTTTGGTACACAGCATAGCATACTTTATAGAACCTATGGCTGAGGCATAGGGAATGACTTTCATTCTCTCTCTATTTTCTGGCGTGGTCGTGTTTTGAGTCTTACTCAACTTTACAACTTGCAATACAGGCAAGAACTCCTTCTTTGACTGTTCCATTTTGAACTATTTCAAAAATCTTGTCAAGGTATGTACTCATTGCAAAATCTTATCAAGCGTCTTGATCTATCTCTATACATCTTGATGCCCAATATGTAAGCAGCTTCACCGAGGTCTTTCTTTGAAAAACTCCTTTCAAACACTCCTTTATGATTTCCGGAAAATTCTACATCATTTCCGATCAACAATATGTCATTCACATATACTTATCAGAAAGACTGTAGTGCTTGATACGTCTCCAACGTATCTATAATTTTTGATTGTTCCATGCTATTATATTATCTGTTTTGGATGTTAATGGGCTTATTTATACACTTTTATATTATTTTTGGGACTAACCTACTAACCCAAGGCCCAGTGCAAATTGATGTTTTTTTGCCTATTTCAGTGCTTCACAGAAAAGGAATATCAAACGGAATCCAAACGGAATGAAACCTTCGCGAGAGTTATTTTTGGAACAAACGTGATCTAGAGGACTTGGAGTGGACGTCAAGAAATCAACGAGGAGGCCACGAGGCAGGGGCGCGCCTACCCGCCTGGGCGCACCCTCAACCCTCGTGGGCCCCTCGTGGCTCCACCGACCTACTTCTTCCTCCTATATATATCCATATAACCCGAAAACATCCAGGAGCACCACAAAACCCTATTTCCACCACCGCAACCTTCTGTACCCAAGAGATCCCATCTTGGGGCCTTTTTCGGAGCTCCGCCGGAGGGGGAATCAATCATGGAGTGCTTCTACATCAACACCATAGCCTCTCCGATGATGTGTGAGTAGTTTACCTCAGACCTTCGGGTCCATAGTTATTAGCTAGATGGCTTCTTCTCTCTCTTTGGATCTCAATACAAAGTTGTCCTCGATCGTCTTGGAGATCTATTCGATGTAACTCTTTTTGCGGTGTGTTTGTCGAGATCCGGTGAATTCTGGGTTTATGACCAAGATTATCTATGAAAAATATTTGATTCTTCTCTTAAATCTTTTATGTATGATTGGTTATCTTTGCAAGTCTCTTCGAATTATCAGTTTGGTTTGGCCTACTAGATTAATCTTTCTTGCAATGGGAGAAGTGCTTAGCTTTGGGTTCAATCTTGCGGTGCTCGATCCCAATGACAGAAAGGGAAACGACACGTATTGTATTGTTGCCGTCGAGGATAAAAAGATGGGGTTTACATCATATTGCATGAGTTTATCCATCTACATCATGTCATCTTGCTTAAGGCGTTACTCTGTTCTTATGAACTTAATACTCTAGATGCATGCTGGATAGCGGTCGATGTGTGGAGTAATAGTAGTAGATGCTTAATCATTTCGGTCTACTTGTCTCGGACGTGATGCCTATGTACATGATCATGCCCAGATATTCTCATAATTATTCGCTTTTCTATCAATTGCTCGATAGTAATTTGTTCACCCACCGTAATACTTATGCTATCTTGAGAGAAGCCACTAGTGAAACCTATGGCCCCGGGGTCTATTCTCCATTATATTAATCTCCCGTCAACAAGCTATTTCTTGCGCCATTTATTTTGCAATCTTTATATTCCAATCTAGATCATAAAAATACCAAAAATATTATATTATTATTATTATCTCTATAGGATCTCACTCTCGTAAGTGACCGTGAAGGGATTAACAACCCCTTTATCGCATTGGTTGCGAGGTTCTTATTTGTTTGTGTAGGTACGAGGGACTTGTGTGTAGTCTCCTACTGGATTGATACCTTGGTTCTCAAAAACTGAGGGAAATACTTATGCTACTTTACTGCATCACCCTTTCCTCTTCAAGGAAAAACCAACGCAGTGCTCAAGAGGTAGCAAGAAGGATTTCTGGCGCCGTTGCTGGGGAGATCTATGCACAAGTCAAGACATACCAAGTACCCATCACAAACTCTTATCCCTCGCATTACATTATTTGCCATTTGCCTCTCGTTTTCCTATCCCCCACTTCACCCTTGCCATTTTATTCGTCTCTTTTCCTTGTGCTTTCCTTTCGCCATGGCAGAATCAAAAAGGACTAAGGGTTCTCTCCCGAGCTTCAGTACTTTGGACAGTCCCTTTGTTCTTTCAAAGATCATAAATAATGATGATATGGAAAGACCTACCGGGGTTATCAATGAGGGTTTGAATAATTTCGATGAAGATGATCCCGGAATTTTTCGTTATTTACTTGATGAGTCTTTAAAAGATGCTTGGGATAGGTTATTAAGGATCCGAGCCAGCTATGTGCCCCAATATCATATCGAAATATATCTGAAAAGCTTTTATGTTGGCTTACCCTCTTCATTCAAGCAAGTTTTAGACTCTATTTTTGAAGAAGGATTTCTTGAGGGGGATCCCATATATACCTATGAAAAGATGAAAACTATATTTGGGCACCCCATGAGTGAGAAGTTTGAATCCACCTCTCTTTTGTACTGTTATCAAAATGAAATTATCAAAGAGATGAAGTCTAGCTTAGATGCAAATTTTCGTAGCGTGCTTAATCTTTCTTCTACCATTAATGGCCACGTACTTTCTCAGAATAGAAGGATAAATGCAATAGATAAGAAATTTTCTCTTTTATTTCCTAATAGCAAAGATGGTAACACCTAGATCTATTCTTGTTTTTATGCCTAGCTAGGGGCGTTAAACGATAGCGCTTGTTGGGAGGCAACCCAATTTTATTTTTGTTCCTTACTTTTTGGTTCCGTTTAGTAATAAATAATTCATCTAGCCTCTGTTTATATGTGGTTTTATGCTTTTAATTAGTTTTTGTGCCAAGTAGAACCTTTGGGAAGACTTGGGGAAAGTCTGTGCGATCTTTCTCTGTAGAAAACAGAAACTTTAGCGCTCACGAGATTTGCTGCCATTTTTTTACTGGAGAGTGAGATTAGGTTGATTCTTTTTGCATATGATTAATAGATAAATTCCTCACGTACAACAATTTATTTAGAATTTTTGGGGTTACAGAAGTATTCGAAACCTACAGATTACTACAGATTGTTCTGTTTTTGATAGATTCTGTTTTTCGCGTGTTGTTTGCTTATTTTGATGAATCTATGGCTAGTATCGGAGGGCATGAACCATAGAGAAGTTGGAATACAGTAGGTTTAACACCCAAATAAATAAGTAATGAGTTCATTACAGTACCTTAAGTGGTGGTTTGTTTTCTTATACTAACGGAGCTCATGAGATTTTCTGCTTAAGTTTTTTGTTGTGAAGTTTTCAAGTTTTGGGTAAAGATTTGATGGATTTATGGAACAAGGAGGGGAAAGAGTCTAAGATTTGGGATGCCCAAGGAACCCCAAGATAAAATTCATGGACAACCAAAAGCCTAAGCTTGGGGATACCCCGGAAGACATCCCCTCTTTCGTCTTCTTCTATAGGTAACTTTACCTGAGGCTATATTTTTATTCACCACATGATATGTGTTTTGCTTGGAGCGTATTGTACGATTTGAGTCTTTTATTTTTAGTTTACCACAACCAGCCTTGCTATACACACCTTTTGGTAGAGACATACATGAATTGGAATTTATTAGAATACTCTATGTGCTTCACTTATATCTTTTGAGCTAGATAATTTTGCTATAGTGCTTCACTTATATCTTTTATTGCACGGTGGTGGTTTTATTTTATAGAAATTATTGATCTCTCATGCTTCACTTATATTATTTTGAGAGTCCTTTAGAAAAGCATGGTAATTGGCTTTGGTTAAGAATTAGTCCTAATATGATAGGCATCCAAGATGGGTATAATAAAAACTATCATAAAAGTGCATTGAATACTATGAAAAGTTTGATACTTGATGATTGTTTTGAGATATGGAGACGGTGATATTAGAGTCATGCTAGTTGAGTAGTTGTGAATTTGAGAAATACTTGTTCTAAAGTTTGTGATTCCCGTAGAATGCACGTATGGTGAACCGTTATGTGATGAAGTCGGAGCATGATTTATTTATTGATTGTCTTCCTTATGAGTGGCGGTCGAGGACAGGCGATGGTCTTTTCCTACCAATCTATCCCCCTAGGAGCATGCGCATAGTACTTTGTTTCGGTAACTAAATGTTTTTTGCAATAAGTATGTGAGTTCTTTATGACTAATGTTGAGTCCATGGATTATACGCACTCTCACCCTTCCACCATTGCTAGCCTCTCTAGTACTGCGCAACTTTCGCCGGTACCTTAAACCCACCATATGCCTTCCTTAAAAAAGCCACCATACCTACCTATTATGGCATTTCCATAGCCATTCCGAGATATATTGCCATGCAACTTTCCACCGTTCCATTATTATGACACGCTTCATCATTGTCATATTGCCTTGCATGATCATGTAGTTGACATCGTATTTGTGGCAAAGCCACCGTTCACAATTCTTTCATACATGTCACTCTTGATTCATTGCATATCCCGGTACACCGCCGGAGGCATTCACATAGAGTCATATTTTCTTCTAAGTATTGAGTTGTAATCTTTGAGTTGTAAGTAAATAAAAGTGTGATGATCATCATTATTAGAGCATTGTCCCAAGTGAGGAAAGGATGATGGAGACTATGATTCCCCCACAAGTCGGGATAAGACACCGGATGAAATGAAAAAAAAGAAAAGAGGCCATAAAAAAAGACCCAAATAAAAAAAGAAAAATGAGAGAAAAAGAGAGAAGGGACAATGTTACTATCCTTTTTCCACACTTGTGCTACAAAATAGCACCATGATCTTCATGATAGAGAGTGTCCTATGTTGTCACCTTCATATACTAGTGGGAATTTTACATTATAGAACTTGACTTGTATACTCTAATGATGGGCTTCCTCAAAATGCCCTAGGTCTTCGTGAGCAAGCGAGTTGGACGCACACCCACTTAGTTTCTTTTGTTGAGCTTTCATACACTTATAGCTCTGGTGCATCCGTTGCATGGCAATCCCTACTCACTCACATTGATATCCATTGATGGGCATCTCCATAGCCCATTGATACGCCTAGTTGATGTGAGACTATCTTCTCCTTTTTGTCTTCTCCACAACCACCATTCTATTCCACCTATAGTGCTATGTCCATGGCTCACGCTCATATATTGCGTGAAGATTGAAAAAGTTTGAGAACACCAAAAGAATGAAACAATTTCTTGGCTTGTTATCGGGGTTGTGCATGATTAAATACTTTGTGTGATGAAGATAGAGCATAGCCAGACTATATGATTTCGTAGGGATAACTTTCTTTGGCCATGTTATTTTGAGAAGACATGATTGCTTTGTAAGTATGCTTGAAGTATTACTATTTTTTATGTCAATATTAAACTTTTGTCTTGAATCTTTCGGATCTGGACATTCATGCCACAATAAAGAATATTACATCGAGAAATATGCTAGGTAGCATTCCACATCAAAATTCTGTTTTTATCATTTACCTACTCGAGGACGAGCAGGAATTAAGCTTGGGGATGCTTGATACGTCTCCAACGTATCTATAATTTTTGATTGTTCCATGCTATTATATTATATGTTTTGGATGTTAATGGGCTTATTTATACACTTTTATATTATTTTTGGGACTAACCTACTAACCCAACGCCCAGTGCAAATTGCTAATTTTTTTCCTATTTCAGTGTTTCACAGAAAAGGAATATCAAATGGAATGAAACCTTTGGGAGAGTTATTTTTGGAACAAATGTGATCTAGAGGACATGGAGTGGACGTCAAGAAATCAACGAGGAGGCCACGAGGCAGGGGGCGCGCCTACCCCCCTAGACGCGCCCTCCACCCTCGTGGGCCCCTCGTGGCTCCACCGACCTACTTCTTCCTCCTATATATATCCATATACCACGGAAACATCCAGGGGCACCACGAAACCCTATTTCCACCGCCGCAACCTTCTGTACCCAAGAGATCCCATCTTGGGGCCTTTTCCGGAGCTCCGCCGGAGGGGGAATCGATCACGGAGGGCTTCTACATCAACACCATAGCCTCTCCGATGATGTGTGAGTAGTTTACCTCAGACCTTCGGGTCCATAGTTATTAGCTAGATGGCTTCTTCTCTCTCTTTGGATCTCAATACAAAGTTGTCCTCGATCTTCTTGGGGATCTATTCGATGTAACTCTTTTTGCGGTGTGTTTGTCGAGATCCGATGAATTGTGGGTTTATGATCAAGATTATCTATGAACAATATTTGATTCTTCTTTGAAATCTTTTATGTATGACTGGTTATTTTTGCAAGTCTCTTTGAATTATCAGTTTGGTTTGGCCTACTAGATTGATCTTTCTTGCAGTGGGAGAAGTGCTTAGCTTTGGGTTCAATCTTGCGGTGTCCTTTCCCAGTGACATCAGGGGCAGCAAGGCACGTATTGTATTGTTGCCATCGAGGATAAAAAGATGGGGTTTATATTATATTGCTTGAGTTTATCCCTCTACATCAAGTCATCTTGCCTAATGCATTACTCTGTTCTTATGAACTTAATACTCTAGATGCATGCTGGCTAGCGGTCGATGTGTGGAGTAATAGTAGTAGATGCAGAATCGTTTCGGTCTACTTGTCGCGAGCGTGATGCCTATATACATGATCATGCCTAGATATTCTCATAATTATGCACTTTTCTATCAATTTCTCGATAGTAATTTGTTCACCCACCGTAATACTTATTCTATCTTGAGAGAAGCCACTAGTGAAACCTATGGCCATCGGGTCTATTCTCTATTATAGTAATCTCCCGTCAACAAGCTATTTCTTGCATCGTTTATTTTGCAATCTTTATATTCCAATCTATATCATAAAAATACCAAAAATATTTATCTTATTGTTATTATCTCTATCAGATCTCACTCTTGTAAGTGACCGTGAAGGGATTGACAACCCCTTTATCACGTTGGTTGCGAGGTTCTTATTTGTTTGGTTAGGTACAAGGGACTTGCATGTAGTCTCCTACTGGATTGATACCTTGGTTCTCAAAAACCGAGGGAAATAATTACGCTACTTTGATGCATCACCCTTTCCTCTTCAAGGGAAAACCAACGCAATGCTCAAGAGGTAGCAGTGCTCCCACTCACTTTCTTGTAAATACAGGCTTCACCGCAAGTCTGTATAAAACTATATGCTTTGATCAACTTATCAAAGCGTATATTCCAACTCCAAGATGCTTGCACCAGTCCATAGATGGATTGCTGGAGCTTGCACATTTTGTTAGCACCTTTAGGATTGACAAAACCTTTTGGTTGTATCATATACAACTCTTCTTTAATAAGGCGAAGTATCCGGTGAAAATGAGTTTTCAGTGAAAATCTGGAAATTGCTATCGTGGATTGTTGGATCAATAGTGGACGTCACGGATCACATGTGGGACTCCTAACAACCCACTTAAACGCAAATTATCATATAACCCCCTCTCTCTGTTCAATTACCATAGAATTTTAGTTATCCCGTACAAGAAAGACCGCCTCCATAACCTAGCCGCATGATGGCGACTCAGCGGTGCCGGCGCGGTGCGCTCCCAGGCGACGGTGCGGTTGGTACCCCTCACGCATCAGCGAAGGTGGGTCGAAGCCTCAGGCGATGGCGATTGGCGTTCAGGGTGCTACCACACGCACAGGCGACTCGGCGACTGGAGCACCGCCTACACACGACGGTGGCTCGACGCCTCGGGTGACAGCGACTGGAGGCCTCGGCGCTGCAGCATGACCAGGTGACTCAGTGACCGTAGCTCTGCGCCTCTGCCCACACATGACGGTGGTTCAGCCACCGCGCAGCTGCCCCTGTGACTCTGGCCACGAGGTTCCCCACACCATGGTGGCTTGACGACCGTGGTGATGCCCTCAAGCGACGGTGACAGTGACCCAAAAAACTTATTATATATGAGTAGTTGCTTGCTCCTGTAGTCTGATTCTGCAGCCCAATCTTTGCTTCTGTAGTATGAATACAGAAGTTGTATCTGAATGTTGCATTTATTGGTGAAGCCTGTACGCTTGTTTATATAGTCCGAGTTCTGAAGTTGTATGAATTCAGTTGAATAAATTTCCTGAGCTGAGGTTTTTTACATCAGTGATTGACAAAACAGAAAAGCAAAGTTATGTCCTAACATTATCCTTTTGTGAGCCCTTTTATAGTCCCTCAATGTGAGTTATCTTGGGCAATCCATTCATACTGCTCCTTAATATCAATTCAGTTGAAGATAATTGAAAGGGGAAGAAAAAAAGTCTGGTTCTCAGTCACTCAAACCTATAATCGGTGAAAGCTTTATTCGGCAAAGAAGAATCTATCCAGAGCTGTGTTATGTTGAATATGCAATTCAGAGGTTGGCAATTAAGAAGCTATACCTAGGTTGTCTACAATACAAGGGATTTCAGTCTATGAAAGACCTACAGTTATCATTGTTCTAGGTCCCTGTGCACGGTCGGCGGCCCCGTCTCTGACCCGGAAGGTGCGGGGGATGGCGGCGGCCCGGCGTGGCCGGCGATCTGGATGCGGTGGTGCCGACGGTTCACTGATTTGCTGGTACTCCAGGGTCAGCCTGGTGGTGCTGGTGGTTACGGCGGCCCGGGCACGAGAGTTGGATCCCTTCGAACTGATATGGGTGAAAACCTTCCTTCGGCTTCTACTAAGGCTGGCGGTGGCGGCGCTATCTGCGTCGTTCCCTTCTTGAAGGCATCGCCGTGGAGAAGTTTAAGGCCACTCTCTGCTACCTCCGGGGGAAACCTTAGATCGGATGATCGGATGACGGCAGCGCTCTGGTGTCGTTCCTCCCTTGGGGGCGTCATTGTTGGAGGTACACACATGATCGAAGGACCAGAGGACGAATTCTTTGGTGGAGCGGCGCTTCATCCTACACACTGATGGCGACAGATATTGACGGCGTGGCGCAGTGCAGATTCGGAGTTTGCTGTGGGAGGATGGACTCGCGTAGGAGGACGATGCTGTCGGGCGTCGTGGTGGCATCGATGGCACAGAGACCTAGCACGGTACATGTAACAGTACAGCTCTGAAGATGGATTGGTGGCAGGTGGCTACGGCTGCCTCATACTCGGCAGGCGTCCTGGTTGAGGAGTGCGCCGGACTGGTAGGTGCCCCATACCCGGCAGGTGTCCTGGTTGGGACCTCCGGTCTTAAATGTTTAGGTTTGGCTGCGATGTCTGTTTGGTATTAGGCCCAGACTATCTGCGCCCCTTCATCATTTGGATAGGTGTAGCGACAGTTGTTGCTTAGATGGTGGCTTTAGTCTTGTTGTTGTATGGCTTTGTAAGGTCTTATGAGAATAATTAATAAAGTGGCCATATGCATCTCCCAGATGCAAAGGCCGGGGGTCATCCTCCTTTTCTAAAAAAACTAGGTGTGGAACATGCTTCATCTTACAAAGGCATCATTCAAGGCTTACCAGGTTACAAAATTGACAACAATTTCAAGTTATTACTATCAGAAGAAATAACTAGACATCTCTGAAAAGAACTATAATATTCACATCTAGAAATAAAGTACAGCTCGTCGAAGAACTATAATATTCATTCTTAAAATTTTCCATTATCTGTATATGAGTACGAAGAGTCAGCGGCACATTAGAGTTCAAAATTGTGGGAGCAGTGATGACGAGCGCTCCGAAGGATGAGTCCCAGCTACCAGAGGGTGAGCCACGTCCAATGGAGGGAGACACGCAGCCTACGAAGGCCCCATCACGGTCGGTGGAAAGGAAGCCATGGTGAGAGAGGCTCGGCCAGAGAAGGGAGAGTTGCAGTTGGCGGAGGGAGAGTCGCGGTAGACGGAAGGCCCATCCCGACAGTCAGAGGGCCAGTCACGACCGGCTGAGGGAAGGGGTGCATCGCCGGCGGCGCTCGATCGAAGAATCTGATCTCAGGAACTCACAAAGAGTCAAGCCTTATTCACCTGATGATGAATAGAGAGAGGGGGTTATGTGATAATTTGCGTTTAAGTGGATTTGGAAGTCCCACCTGTGATCCGTGATGTTCGCTATTGATCCAACGGTTGATGTAGGAATTTTCAGATTTTCACCGAATACTCATTTTCACCGGATACTTCACCCTTTAATAAATCCATTAAGGAATGCAGTTTTGATATCCATTTGTTAGATTTCATTAAATGTGGCAATTGCTAACATGATTCAGACAGACTTTAAGCATCGATACGAGTGAGAAAATCTCATCGTAGTCAACATCTTGAACTTGTCAAAAACCTTTTCGACAAGTCGAGCTTTGTAGATAGTAACACTACTATCAGCGTTCGTCTTCCTCTTGAAGATACATTTATTCTCAATGGCTTTCCGATCATCGGGCAAGTCCACCAAAGTCCACACTTTGTTCTCATACATGGATTCTATCTCAGATTTCATGGCCTCAAGCCATCTGTCGGAATCTGGGCTCATCATTGCTTCCTCATAGTTCGTAGGTTCATCATGGTCTAGTAACACGACTTCTAGAACAGGATTACCGCACCACTCTGGTGCAGATCGTATTCTGGTTGACCTACGAGGTTCGGTAGTAACTTGATCTGAAGTTTCATGACCATCATCATTAACTTCCTCACTAATTGGTGTAGGCATCACTGGAACTGATTTCAGTGACGAGCTACTTTCCAATTCGAGAGAAGGTAAAATTACCTCATCAAGTTCTACTTTCCTCCCACCCACTTATTTCGAGAGAAAATCCTTCTCTAGAAAGGATCCACTCTTAGCAACAAAGATCTTGCCTTTGGATCTCTGATAGAAGGTGTACCCAACAGTTTCTTTTGGGTATCCTATGAAGACGCACTTCTCCGATTTGGGTTTGAGATTATCAAGCTGAAACTTTTTCACATAAGCATCGCAACCCCAAACTTTAAGAAACGACAGCTTAGGTTTCTTGCTAAACCAAAATTCATACGGTGTCGTCTCAACGGATTTTTAGACGGTGCCCTATTTAACGTGAATGCAGTTGTCTCTAATGCATAACCCCAAAATGATCATGGTAAATAGATAAGAGACATCATAGATCGCACCATATCTAATAAAGTACGGTTATGACATTTGGACACACCATTACGCTGTGGTGTTCCAGGTGGCGTGAGTTGCGAAACTATTCCACATTGTTTCAAATGAAGGCCAAACTCGTAACTCAAATATTCGCCTCCGTGATCAGATCGTAGAAACTTTATTTTCTTGTTACGATGATTCTCAACTTCCCTCTGAAATTCTTTGAACTTTTCAAATGTTTCAGACTTGTGTTTCATTAAGTAGATATATCCATATCTGCTAAAATCATCTGTAATGTCAGAAAATAACGATACCCACCGCGAGCGTCAACACTCATTGGATCGCATACATCGGTATGTATTATTTCCAATAAGTCAGTGGCTCGCTCCATTGTTTCGGAGAACGGAGTCTTAGCCATCTTGCCCATGAGGCATGGTTCACAAGCATCAAATGATTCATAATCAAGTGATTCCAAAAGTCCATCCGCATGGAGTTTCTTCATGCGCTTTACACCAATATGACCTAAACGGCAGTGCCACTAGTATGTTGCACTATCATTATCAACTTTGCATATTTTGGCATCAATATCATGAATGTGTGTATCACTACGATCGAGATTCAATAAACCATTCACCTTGGGTGTATGACCACAGAAGGTTTTATTCATGTAAACAGAATAACAATTATTCTTTGACTTATATGAATAACCGTATTGCAATAAACATGATCCAATCATATTATGCTCAATGCAAACACCAAATAACATTTATTTTAGGTTCAACACTAATCCCGAAGGTAAAGGGAGTGTGCGATGGTGATCTTATCAAGCTTTGGAATCATTTCCAACACACATCGTCACCTCGCCCTCAACTAGTCTTTGTTTGTTTTGTAATTCCTATTTCGAGTTACTAATCATAGAAACTGAACCAGTATCAAATGCCCAGGGGCTACTATGAACACTAGTAAAGTACACATCAATAACATGTATATCATATATACTTTTGTTCACTTTTCCATCCTTCTTATCCGCCAAGTATTTGGGGCAGTTCCGCTTCTAGTGACCATTTCCTTTGCAGTAGAAGCACTTAGTTTCAAGCTTGGTTCTAGCTTTGGACTTCTTCATGGGAGTGGCAACTTGCTTGCCATTCTTCTTTAAGTTCTCTTTCTTCTTCCTTTGCCCTTTTTTGAAACTAGTGGTCTTGTTAACCATCAACACTTAATGATCTTTCTTGATTTCTACCTTCGCTGATTTTACCGTCGCGAAGAGCTCGGGAATCATTTTCGTCATCCCTTGCATATTATAGTTCATCACGAAGTTCCAGTAACTTGGTGATAGTGACTAGAGAACTCTATCAATCACTATCTTATCTGGAAGATCAACTCCCACTTGATTCAAGTGATTGTAGTACTCAGACATTCTTAGCACATGCTCACTGGTTGAGTTATTGTCCTCCATCTTCTAGGCAAAGTACTTGTCAGAGGTCGCATACCTCTCGACTCGGGCATGAGTCTGAAATACATATTTCAGCTCTTGGAACATCTTATATGCTCCGTGGTGTTCAAAACGTTTTTGAAACTCCCAGTTCTAAGCCGTAAAGCATGGCGCACTAAACTATCAAGTAGTCATCATACCGAGCTTGCCAAACGTTCATAACGTCTGCATCTTCTCCTGCAATAGGTCCGTCACCTAGCGGTGCATCAAGGACATAATTCTTCTATGCAGCAATGAGGATAATCCTTAGATCACAGACCCAGTCCGCATCATTGCTACTATCATCTTTCAACTCATTTTTCTCTAGGAACATATCAAAATAAACGAGGAGCTACATCGCAAGATATTGGTCTACAACATAGATATGCAAATACTATCAGGACTAAGTTCATGATAAATTAAAGTTTGATTAATCATATTACTTAAGAACTCCCACTTAGATAGACATCCCTCTAGTCATCTAAGTGATCCCGTGATCCAAATCAACTAAACCATGTCCGATCATAACGTGAGATGGAGTAGCTTTCAATGGTGAACATCACTATGTTGATCATATCTACTATATGATTCACGCTCGACCTTTCGGTCTCAGTGTTCCGAGGCCATATCTCCATATGCTAGGATCGTCAATTTAACCCGAGTATTCTGCGTGTGCAAAACTGGCTTGCACCCATTGTATGTGAATGTAGAGCTTATCACACCCGATCATCACGTGGTGTCTCAGCACGACGAACTGTAGCAACCGTGCATACTCAGGGAGAACACGTATACCTTGAAATTTAATGAGAGATCATCTTATAATGCTACCGCCGTAGTAAGCAAAATAAAATGCAGAAAAGATATGTTGGGGAATGCAGTAATTTCAAAAAAAATCCTACGCACACGCAAGATCTATCATGGTGATGCATAGCAACAAGAAGGGAATAGTGTTGTCCACGTACCCTCATAGACCGTAAGCGGACGCATTATGACAACGCGGTTGATGTAGTCGTACGTCTTCACGATCCGACCGATCCTAGTACCGAAAGTATGTCACCTCCGTGATCTGCACACGTTCGGCTCGGTGACGTCCTATGAACTCTCGATCTAGATGAGAGTCGAGGGAGAGCTTCGTCAGCACGATGGCATGATGACGGTGATGATGAAGCTACCGTCGTAGGGCTTCACCTAAGCACTACGATGATATGACTAAGGTGGATTATGGTGGAGGGGGGCACCGCACACGGCTAAGGGATCAATGATCAACTTGTGTGTCTATGGGGTGCCCCCTCCCCTGTATATAAAGGGGGGAGGGAGGAAGAGGCCGTCCTAGGAGGAGGCGCGCGCCAAGGGGGGGCAATCCTACTCCAAGTAGGTTTGCCCCCCCCCCTTTCCTATTCCTACTAGGAGGAGGAAAGAGGGGGCCGGCCCCCCAAACCCTAAACCAATTAGGTTTGGGCCTTGGGGGGCGCGCCCCACACCTTGCTTGCTGCTCTCTTTCTCCACTAGGGCCCACTAAGACCCATAGACTCCCCGGGGGGGTTCCGGTAACCTCCCGGTACTCCGAAAAATACCTGATACACTTCGGAACCCTTCCGGTGTCTGAATATAGTCTTCCAATATATCAATCTTTATGTCTCGACCATTTCGAGACTCCTCGTCATGTCCGTGATCACATCCGGGACTCCGAACTACCTTCGGTACATCAAAACACATAAACTCATAATATCGATCGTCACCGAACGTTAAGCGTGCGGACCCTACGGGTTCGAGAACTATGTAGACATGACCGAGACTCATCTCCGGTCAATAACCAATAGCGGAATGTGGATTCTCATATTGGTTCCTACATATTCTACAAAGATCTTTATCGGTCAAACCGCATAACAACATATGTTGTTCCCTTCGGTATGTTACTTGCCCGAGATTCGATCGTCGGCATCTCAATACCTAGTTCAATCTCGTTACCGGCAAGTCTCTTTACTCATTCCATAATGCATCATCCCGCAACTAACTCATTAGTCACATTGCTTGCAAGGCTTATATTGATGTGCATTAGCAAGAGGGCCCAGAGATACCTCTCCGACAATCGGAGTGACAAATCCTAATCTCGATCTATGCAACTCAACAAACACCATCAGAGACACCTGTAGAGCACCTTTATAATCACCCAATTACGTTGTGACGTTTGGTAGCACATAAAGTGTTCCTCTGGTATTCGGGAGTTGCATGATCTCATAGTCATAGGAACATGTATAAGTTATGGAGAAAGCAATAGAAACAAACTAAACGATCATCGTGCTAAGCTAATGGAATGGGTCAATTCAATCACATCATTCTCTAATGATGTGATCCCGTTAATCAAATGACAACTCATGTCTATGGCTAGGAAACTTAACCATCTTTGATTCAACGAGCTAGTCAAGTAGAGGCATACTAGTGACGCTCTGTTTGTCTATGTATTCACACATGTACTAAGTTTCTGGTTAATACAATTCTAGCATGAATAATAAACATTTACCATGATATAAGAAAATATAAATAACAACTTTATTATTGCCCCTAGGGCATATTTCCTTCAGTCTCCCACTTGCACTAGAGTCAATAATCTAGTTCACATCATCATGTGATTTTAACACCAATAGTTCACATCTTTATGTGATTAGTTCACATCTTCATGTGACTAATACCCAAAGGGTTTACTAGAGTCAATAATCTAGTTCACATTGCTATGTGATTAATACCCAAAGAGTGATCATGTTTGCCTTGTGAGAGAAGTTTAGCCTATGGGTCTGCAACATTCAGATCCATATGTATTTCAAAAGAAATTGATGTCTACAATACTCTGCGTGGAGCTACTCTAGCTAATTGCTCCCACTTTCAATATGTATCCAGATCGAGACTTAGAGTCATCTAGATCGATGTAATAAGCTTGCATCGACGTAACTCTTTACGATGAACTCTTTTATCACCTCCATAACCGATAAATATTTCCTTAGTCCTCTAAGGATAATTTTGACCGCTGTCCAGTGATCTACTCCTAGATCACTATTGTACTCCCTTGCCAGAAACATGCTAAGGTATACAATAGGACTGGTACACATCATAGCATACTTTATAGAACCTATGACTGAGGCATAGGGAATGACTTTTCATTCTCTTTCTCTTTTCTGTTGTGGTCGGGTTTTGAGTCTTTACTCAACTTCACACCTTGCAATACAGGCAAGAACTCCTTCTTTGACTGTTCCATTTTGAACTACTTCAAAATCTTGTCAAGGTATGTACTCATTGAAAAATCTTATCAAGCATCTTAATCTATCTCTATAGATCTTGATGCTCAATGTGTAAGCAGCTTCACCGATGTCTTTCTTTAGAAAATTCTTATTCAAGTATCCTTTTATGCTATCCAGAAATTCAGTATCATTTCCGATCAACAATATGTCATCCACATATAATATCAGAAATGCTACAGAGCTCCGACTCACTTTCTTGTAAATACAGGCTTCTCCAAAAGTCTGTATAAAACCATATGCTTTGATCAACTCATCAAAGCATATATTCCAACTCCGAGATGCTTGCACCAGTCCATAGATGGATCGCTGGAGCTTGCACACTTTGTTAGCACCTTTAGGATTGACAAAACTTTCTTGTTGTATCATATACAACTCTTCTTTAAGAAATCCATTAAGGAATGCAGTTTTGACATCCATTTGCCAGATTTCATAAAATGTGGCAATTACTAACATGATTCGGACAGACTTAAGCATCGCTACGAGTGAGAAAATCTCATCATAGTCAACACCTTAATATTGTCAAAAACCTTTTGCGACAATTTGAGCTTTGTAGATAGTAAAACTACTATCAGCGTCTGTCTTCCTCTTGAAGATCCATTTATTCTCAATGGCTCGCCGATCATTGGGCAAGTCATCAAAGTCCATACTTTGTTCTTTATACATGGACCCCATCTCAGATTTCATGGCCTTAAGCCATTTCACGGACTCTGGGCTCATCATTGCTTCCTCATAGTTCGTAGGTTCGTCATGGTCTAGTAACATGACTTCTAGAAAGGATTACTGTACCACTCTGGTGCGGACCATACTCTGGTTGTCCTACGAGGTTTGATAGTAACTTGATCTGAAGTTTCATGATCATCATCATTAGCTTCCTCACTAATTGGTGTAAAAATCACTAGAACTGATTTCTGTGATGAACTACTTTCCAATTCGGGAGAAGGTACAATTACCTCATCAAGTTCTACATTCCTCCCACTCACTTCTTTCGAGAGAAACTTCTTCTCTAGAAAGGATCCACTCTTAGCAACAAAGATCTTGCCTTTCGGATCTGTGATAGAAGGTGTACCCAACAGTTTCTTTTGGGTATCCTATGAAGACGCACTTTTCTGATTTGGGTTTGAGCATATCAGGCTGAAACTTTTTCTCATAAGCATCACAACCCCGCACTTTAAGAAACGACATCTTAGGTTTCTAGCCAAACCATAATTCATACAGTGTCGTCTCAACGGATTAGACGGTGCCCTATTTAACGTGAATGTAGTGGTCTCTAATGCATAACCCCAAAACGATAGTGGCAAATCGGTAAGAGACATCATAGATTGCACTATATGCAATACAGTACGGTTATGACGTTCGGACACACCATTATGCTGTGGTTTTCCCGATGGCATGAATTTTTGAAACTATTCCACATTGTTTTAGTTGAAGACCAAACTCGTAACTCAAATATCCGTCTCTATGATCATATCGTAGAAACTTTAATTTCTTGTTATGATGATTTTCCACTTCACTCTGAAATTCTTTGAACTTTTCAAATGTTTCAGACTTATGTTTCATCAAGTAGATATACCCATATCTGCTCAAATCATCTGTGGAGGTCAGAAAATAATGATACCCGCCGTGAGCCTCAACACTCATCGGACTGCATACATCAATATGTATTATTTCCAATAAGTTAGTTGCTCGCTCCATTGTTCCGGAGAACGGAGTCTTAGTCATCTTGCCTATGAGGCATGGTTCACAAGCATCAAGTGATTCCAAAAGCCCATCAGCATGGAGTTTCTTCATGCGCTTTACACCAATATGACCTAAACGGCAGTGCCACAAACAAGTTGCACTATCATTATTAACTTTGCATCTTTTGGCTTCAATATTATGAATATGTGTATCACTACGATCAAGATTCAATAAACCATTTATATTGAGTGTATGACCATAGAAGGTTTTATTCATGTAAATAGAACAACAATTATTCTTTGACTTAAATGAATAACCGTTGCAATAAACATGATCCAATCATATTCATGCTCAACGTAGACACCAAATAACATTTATTTTAGGTCCAACACTAATCCCGAAGGTAAAGGGAGTGTGCGATGGTGATCTTATCAACCTTGGAATCACTTCCAACACACATCATCACCTCGCCCTTAACTAGTCTCTATTTATTTTGCAACTCCCGTTTCAAGTTACTACTCTTACCAACTGAACCAGTATCAAATATCGAGGGGTTGCTATAAACACTAGTAAAGTACACATCAATAACATGTATATCCAATATACCTTTGTTCAGTATGCCATCCTTCTTATCCGCCAAGTATCTAGGGCAGTTCCACTTCCACTGACCATTTCCTTTGCAGTAGAAGCACTCAGTTTCAGGCTTGGGTCTAGCTTTGAGCTTCTTCATGGGAGTAGAAACTTGCTTGCCATTCTTCTTGAAGTTCCCTTTCTTTTCCTTGCCCTTTTACTTGAAACTAGTGGTCTTGTCAACCATCAACACTTGATTCTTTTCTTTATTTCTACTATCGCTGATTTCAGCATCGCGAAGGGCTTGAGAATTACTTTCGTCATCCCTTGCATGTTATAGTTCATCACGAAGTTCCAGTAACTTGGTGATAGTGACTAGAGAACTCTGTCAATCACTATTTTATCTGGAAGATCAACTCCCACTTGATTCAAGCAATTGTAGTACCCACAATCTGAGCACATGCTCACTGGTTGAGCTATTCTCCTCCATCTTGTAGGCAAAGTACTGTCAGAGGTCTCATACCTCTCGACATGGGCATGAGCATGAAATACCAATTTCAACTCTTGTAACATCTCATATGCTCCATGTCGTTCAAAACATTTTTGAAGTCCCAGCTCTAAGCCGTAAAGTATGGTGCACTAAACTATCAGGTAGTCATCATGCCGAGCTTGTCAAACGTTCATAACGTCTGCATCTGCTCCTGCAACCGTTTTGTCACCTAGTGGTGCATCAAGGACATAATACTTTTGTGTAGCATTGAGGATAATCCTCAGATCACGGAGCTAGTCCGCATCATTGCTACTAACATATTTCAACTTATTTTTCTCTAGGAACATATAAACGGAGAGCTACATCGCGAGCTATTGATCTACAACATAGTTATACAAATACTATCAGGACTAAGTTCATGATAAATTAAAGTTCAATTAATCATATTACTTAAGAACTCCCACTTAGATAGACATCCCTCTAATCATCTAAGTGATCACGTGATCCATATCAACTAAACCATGTCCGATCATCACGTGAGATGGAGTAGTTCTCAATGGTGAACATCACTATGTTGATCATATCTACTATATGATTCACACTCGACCTTTCGGTCTCAGTGTTCCGAGGCCATATCTGCATATGCTAGGCTCGTCAAGTTGAACCCGAGTATTCTGTGTGTGCCAAACTGGCTTGCACCCGTTGTATGTGAACGTAGAACTTATCACACCCGATCATCACATGGTGTCTCGGCACGACGAACTGTCGCAATGGTGCATACTCAGGGAGAACACTTGTACCTTGAAATTTAGTGAGGGTTCATCTTATAATGCTACCATCGTACTAAGCAAAATAGGATGCATAAAAGATAAACATCACATGCAATCAAAATATGTGACATGATATGGCCATCATCATCTTGTGCCTTTGATCTCCATCTCCAAAGTACTGTCATGATCTCCATCATCACCGGCATGACACCATGATCTCCATCATCTTGATCTTTATCAACATGTCTTCACATGGTCGTCTCGCCAACTATTGCTTTTGCAACATTGCTATCGCATAGCGATAAAGTAAATCAATTATATGGCGCTTGCATCTTATGCAATAAAGAGACAACCATAAGGCTCCTGCCAGTTGTCGATAAATTTAACAAAACATGATCATCTCATACAAAAATTTATATCTCATCACGCCTTGACCATATCACATCACAACATGCCCTGCAAAAACAAGTTAGACGTCCTCTATTTTGTTGTTGCAAGTTTTACGTGGCTGCTACGGGCTTCTAGCAAGAACCGTTCTTACCTACGCATCAAAACCACAGCGAATTTTCTTCAAGTGTGTTGATTTAACCTTCAACAAGGACCGAGCGTAGTCAAACTCGATTCAACTAAAGTTGGAGAAACAGACACCCGCCAGCCACCTGTGTGCAAAGCACGTCGGTAGAACCAGCCTCATGAACGTGGTCATGTAATGTCGGTCCAGGCCGCTTCATCCAACAATATCGCCGAATCAAAGTAAGATGTTGCTCATAAGCAGTATGACTATTATCGCCCACAACTCTTTGTGATCTACTCATGCATATAACATCTACACATAGACCTGGCTTGGATGCCACTGTTGGGAAACGTAGTATTTCAAAAAAATCCTACGATCACGCAAGATCTATCTAGGAGAGGCATAGCAATGAGCGAGGAGAGTGAGTCCACGTACCCTCGTAGACCGAAAGCGGAAGCGTTTAGTAACGCGGTTGATGTAGTCGAACGTCTTCGCGATCCAACCGATCCAAGTACCGAACGGACGGCACCTCTGCAATATGCAGACGTTCAGCTCGGTGACGTCCCTCGAACTCTTGATCCAGTTGAGGCCGAGGGAGAGTTTCGTCAGCACGACGGCATGGTGATGGTGATGATGATGTTACCGGCGTAGGGCTTCGCCTAAGCACTACGACGATATGACCGATGTGTTAACTATGGAGGGGGGGACCGCACACGCCTAGGAACAATTGATGTGTGTTTTAGTGGCGCCCTCCCCGCGTATATAAAGGAGGGAGAGGGAGGGAGGCAGCCTAGGGCACGCCCAAGTAGGAGGAATCCTACTTGGGCCCCTAGTCTAATTTGGCCCTCCTACCATTTTGCACAAGGAGGAAAGGAAGGAGGGGGGAGGGGAAGGAAGTAGGAGTCATACTTCATACTTCCCTTTTCCTCCTCTCTTTTCCCTTTCTCCCCACGTGGTTGGCCCTATAGGGGGCGCACCAGCCCCTTGTGGGCTGGTGTGTTCCCTTACTTGGCCCATTAAGCCCATATCTTTGCCGGGGGTTGCCCGAAACCCCTTCCGATGACCCGGTATCACCCGGAACACTTCCGGTGTCCAAATACCATCGTCCTATATATGAATCTTTAACTTTAAACCATTTCGAGACTTCTCATCATGTCCGTGATCTTATCCGGGACTCCGAACAAACTTCGGTCATCAAATCACATAACTCATAATACAAATCGTCGTCGAACATTAAGCGTGCGGACCCTACGGGTTTGAGAACTATTTAGACATGATCGAGACACATCTCCGGTCAATAACCAATAGTGGAACCTGGATGCTCATATTGGCTCCTCCATATTCTACGAAGATCTTTATCGGTCAAATCGCATAACAACATACGTTGTTCCCTTTGTCATCGGTATGTTACTTGCCCGAGATTCGATCGTCGGTATCATCATACCTAGTTCAATCTCGTTACCGGCAAGTCTCTTTACTCGTTCCGTAATGCATCATCCCGTGACTAACTCATTAGTCACATTGCTTGCAAGGCTTATAGTGATGTGCATTACCGAGAGGGCCCAGAGATACCTCTCCGATACACAGAGTGACAAATCCTAATCTCGATCTATGCCAACCCAACAAACACCTTCGGAGACATCTGTAGAGCATCTTTATAATCACCCAGTTATGTTGTGACGTTTGATAGCACACAAGGTGTTCCTCCGGTATTCGGGAGTTGCATAATCTCATAGTCAGAGGAACATGTATAAGTCATGATGAAAGCAATAGCAATAAAACTAAATGATCATTATGCTAAGCTAACGGATGGGTCTTGTCCATCACATTATTCTCTAATGATGTGATCTCGTTCATCAAATGACAACACATGTCTATGGTCAGGAAACATAACCATCTTTGATTAACGAGCTAGTCAAGTAGAGGCATACTAGGGACACTCTGTTTTGTCTATGTATTCACACATGTACTAAGTTTCCGGTTAATACAATTCTAGCATGAATAATAAACATTTATCGTGATATAAGGAAATATAAATAACATCTTTATTATTGCCTCTAGGGCATATTTCCTTCACTAGCCATCCCATATTCCATGTTCTCGTGCCACCTTTATAAAGCGGCGCGATGATATTTGATCAACCGGGATCGAAGAAAATTGGTTCGAGTTGAAACATGCTATGGTATAATGGTGGGCTGAGCGAAGGAGACAGCATAGTAGAGGGATAGGTAGATGCGGTGAGTGAAAAAGTACTCGTAAATTTAGCTCATTTTTTTGTTACAATTCTTTCCCTCATGGATCAACACCCCCTAAACTCTAAAACCAGATTATCCCCACCCCCACCCCCAAAAAAACTCTGCAAAACCGGGTGAACGTGGCCCTGGGTGGTTTTGGGGAGGAGCTAGGGTAGTTTTGCACGCTTGCTGACTTGTCAAAAATCTCCACAATCCCCCCACGCAACATCGTCATGCCGGCTCCCCTCTCTGCGCCCTCCTTCCTCCATGTACAACAAGGTGTACGCGCATGTCGGGCAACACAGTGCCACCATGTACATCGGTTCCATCTGCCAGCTAGTCAAGATCGAGTTCAACAATGTCAGTGCGTGCCGCAACAGCTGACCAGGGCAGAGAGGACGTACGGGCAGCAACTGTACGTGGAGGCGTCCGAGCAGCTGGAGAACCTCAGGAGGCCAACCCCGCCGCTATGCTCATCCACGCCAGCCACAATAGCAACAACCTTCCAATGCTGCAGAGAAAGCATCCGACCTTCAGACAACTTACGTCACGCCCATGTTTACGAATTCTAACGTCTCATGTTCAAAACCTTCTTCTTTCAGACATAGCCACCAGCCGCACCACCGCCTCTTCCGGCGACCCCGATCTGTTTCCAGAACAACCCAGAGATGGACTTCCAGATCGTCGATGAGCTCTTTGGCCGAATGGAAACTTTGCCTTTCAGATGTTTAGCTCCTTCTCATGAAGGATAAAGATGCTGCAGGAGCAGAGCGGGGGCGGCGACAAGGGGTGATCGATTCGAGTGAAATTCTTTGGTTTAATTTGTGTCCTTTGTTGTAGTTTTATTTCTCCTGCAAAGTTGTGACATGAGTAATCTATAAAGGCTAGACTCTAAAAACTGATTATGTCGGCCGCTCCTCATGGCAAACCTGTAGTTGCTGGAGCACATGAAGACCGGTCTCACTGGTCAGATGGAGGCGTTCGACATGGTGGCCGAGACCTTCCGGCGGATACCTCCTCTCTCCTTCAGCCGTCACCTGCAAGGAGCACTTGTAGCTGCTCGTGAAGGACAGGTCACTAGGGGCGTCTGATGCCACCAGTGAGTGGACCTCTGGGTTCTCGTGGACTACGGCGGCGGTGCGGCTACTGTTGATTCTTGTACATATTCCTATGTGATTTCTCAAAACAAAATACATATTCCTCTGGGCATCTTGCTTTGTGTTTGTGTGTCTGTTTTCTCAAAAAAAACTTTGAACACTTTTGAAGCTAGACGAATATTTTTAAAATTTCGAGACAATTATCTAAAGTTCGTGATATTTTTTTGAAAATGGTGAACATTTTTAAAAATACACAAACATATTTTTAGAATATGTGAACATTCTTTAGAATTGATGAGCTTTTTATGAAATAAACACAAAAAAATGAGAATATTTTGCAAAAATATGTGACCATTTTTACGAAAGTCGAGTAGATTTTTTTTTAAATTCTTCAATTTTTTTAAATATACCCATATTTTTATATTTCAGAAAAAATTAAAATCCTTAAACCTTTTAATAATATGAACATTTTTTGTAACTTTTATGAAAAAATTCTTAGGAAAAACTATAACAAAAGTTCAGTTATGTGTTAACACCCAAATCAAGATCGTCTTAAAAAAACTGATTTATGTGGGAGTTCTTGAAAAAAACATTGCTTACATTCCGATTGACCCGACTAGTGTCATCTTTATTTCTATAGATTTGCATAATGGTCTGCCTTCTACAAGGATCTATAGACCGATGGGTGCTTCTGTTACTACGTTTGGGAGTTGTAAGGATGTTGTTGATGTCCTTCAACGGTTCAACCCAATGTTATCAATTTTTTTCGTTGTCATAAACTTATGTAGTTCGCTTTTGTATCATTGGATGGTTCCACTAATGAACTCAAAGATGAACACCATTTTGTCAAGGGCAAAGTTGTGCTCCACATTATTCCACAGTATGTATTCTCTACCACACCAGCTCATTTTCTTACCAAACTTTGCGAAAGATACCACAACGGTTTCTTGAAAAAGGGTCCTAAAGCTTGCTAAACAGGCCATACACCTCGATGATAAGTGGGGTCGTCTAAGTTGTTGGGCCCAACTTTTCTATAATACATGCTCTTCCTAGTTCACTAACTGGACTGGTTTTGCACAAACCTAGCAACTCATTTCTTAGTTGTTTTTACTGATGTTTAATTAGCCATGCAAATGATTATGTGTGTTGCTAACAATTGATGCACGCAGCCATGCATGCATCTTACTAGTTGAAATTGAGTGCACAAGTTCCCATTTTCTCCGTGAAGACGGAGTGACAACCATTAGGCTCTATTTTCATGAACTGTGTTGGTTAGGTGCATCATGTTGATCTTGGTACGTAACTGAAAGTGCAATTATCTTCCTCTTAAAAATAAACTCATCACTTATCTAAATAACTGATAAAAGCTCCCATATCCAGTGAGCTATCCAAGGACTAAACTCATTACGAAGAGATATTTCTCTACTGACCTACCGGAGGACTGATGGCCTTATGTCACTTGCTACCATCCAAACCTTTTATAAGGAGCAAGGCTTCCTTCCCTAAGCAGAGCAAAGAAGGAATCATTCACTTCTCCATCTTAGAATCACTTAGCCTCATTTCATGTAGTGTATGTTGTGTGCCTGCACATCATGGACATAGATTTGATATGTGTGTGTCTATATATACACACACACACACACATCAGGAATTACCGATGGAGTTCCGGAATGAGATCATGCATTCGCTAGCACGTACCACCATGTCCGACCCTCATGGGACGGACTAATGCAGTAGCTTAATCTCCCTGCACCTCGTTGCTTGCCACTAGGCCCTCTGCTGCTCTATCCATCACGTGCTCCATGCTCTCATGCCATCTAGAAAACACCGCCGTGATCTCTTGTTAGCTTGTGTGGTGTATGTATAGGAGGATGTTGGTTCAACGTGGTATCCCGTTTTGTTTAGGGGTAGGTATGTCATCTATCTGATGGAGTACGGTGAACCACTTCTTTTCAGGGTAAAAAAGAAGAAGATATTTTTGCAGGAAAAAAGAGAGTACATTTGAGCTGTGAAAAACACCTAATTTGCTTGTATTATCCCGGTCCGCCTTGTGACCCGTACACAGACCGACCAGGCCGGCCTGCCACTGGTCTCGTGTCTAAATGGCCCTTACCTACTTTTTCCTTGGTGCTACTCAAAGTCAGCAGGGTCATTAACAACTTGAGATACTCAGCAGAGCAGCGCTGATTTCCATTATCCTCATTCCTGCTTATTTTGATCCATCTTGATCTTGTCTTGGCCAACAGAAGAGTTGCCATTTGCCACTCGTCCCGATCGAGATGAGATCGCCTGGCCAACGACGGGACGACCTCATGCTGCGCATCCCGTAAAGTCAGAAGCCGGCCATACGCACGCATGAAAGGTTTTCGAGCTCTGACACGGTGACCGGCGCGGCAAGTGATCTTCCCCGTCAGACAAATACAGTAGAGAATTCCACCCCGCCCCAAACACCACGACTTTCTCCTCCTGCTTGGTTGAGTTAATGAGGACAATTAAACAAGCCGAGTTTGTGCTGCGCTAGTACGTACTAGCTACCCCTCGGACCCCAAGTACACTAGCAAAGCTCACCATCACTAGAGCCAGCAGACGCGAGTCACCGGGACATCGAGAGAGGCAGCAGAAACGAGGGGAACCTCCAGATCTGACGCAATAGAGCATCGCGCCGTAGCTGGACTCCACCAGCGACCCGCCGCCCGCGCGGCCGAGCACACTGGCCAACATCTCCTGTGGACATCGCCAGCCACCGGACGATGTCGCCTCGCCGGCAGGGCCGCCGCCCTAGGAACCGCTGGCCTCCAATGCGATCTAGTTCGCAGGCCGACGAGATCGATCCGAGCGCCGAGATCCCCGCCGCCACCTTCCCCGACGCCCGCACGGGCTTTCCCGGTGGCCGTCTCCGGTGGCGGCCAGGAGGGAAGGGGTGGCTGGGCGGCAGATCCCTAATCGCCCTCGAGTCACCCCAGGGGTGACGCAAGGGCCGCGGTGGGTCGTTACGCGAGAGCACGTCTAGCTCTGGTTCAATTAATTCAGAGATCAACGGCCTTTTTTATCAAAGATAAAGTTGTGCTACAAATTTTCCAAAGCTATGTATTGTCTACCATGAGCTCGTTTTTCTTACCAAAATTTGCCAATGATGGGCTTGACTTTTGTACAGTACACTCTTCCTAGTCCACTCAATGGACTGGTTTTGGACCAAGCTAGCAACTCATTTCTTAGTTATTTTTAATGATGTTTAATTAGCGGTGCGAGCTAACCATGGAAGCAGGCAGTCATGCATGCATGTTATGGGCGAGGTTGGCTGTACAAGGTACCATTTTGTCCACGAGGATGGAGCTATAATCATTGGGCTATATTGCCATGAACTGCGTTGGTTAGGTGCATTGTGTTGATCTTGGTACAGAACCAAAAGTGCAATACGAATCTTCCTCTTAAAAAAATCAGACAAATCCAGCATTTACTTAAATAATTGATAAAGCTCCTATATCCACTAACTACCCGAGGACGACTCATTACCAAGACATATTTCGCTACTCGTCTACCGGAGGACCGATGACTTTGTGTCACTTCATACCATTCAGACCTTTTATAAGGAGTATGCCTTCCCTAAGAAAAGGTGGAATAGTTTGTTTTTCACCCTACCCACTTCTCCGTCTTAGAACCATGTAGTCTTATTTCATATGTTGTGTGTTGTGTCTCTACACACCATGGATATGGATTTGGTATATATAGGCATATACGGCATCAGGAACTAACAATTAATCATCAGAATTGCAACATGTATCCTCCGGTGCGCGCTATCATCTTCGATGTTCCTCTCAGGCACGACGGCATCATCTTAGCCTTTTGTCACCGCGTCCCTTACCGCCATGCCCTAATGCTCTAGCCATCCCATATTCCATGTTCTCGTGCCACCTTTAAAAAGCGGCGCGATGATATTTGATCGACCGGGATCGAAGAAGATTGGTTCGAGTTGAAACATGCCATGGTGTAATGGTGGGCTGAGATGAAGGAGCCAGCGTAGTAGAGGGATAGGTAGATGCAGTGAGTGAAAAAAGTACTTGTATATTTAGCTCCTTTTTTGGGGTAACATTTCTTTCCCTTTTTTCTTTTTGAGAAAGAGGAAAGTATAGTTTTCCCCCTCAAATCCTCCCTCATGGATCAACATCCCCTAAAGTCTAAAACCAGATAAATCCCCCCCCCACCCCCTAAAAAACTCTGCAAAGCCAGGTGAATGTGGTCCTGGGTGGTTTTCGGGAGGAGCTAGGCTGGTTTTGCACGCTTGTTGACTTGTCAAAAATCCCCACAGTCTCCCCGTGCAGCGACGCCGTGCCGGCTCCCCTCTCTGCGCCCTCCTTCCTCCATGCACGACAAGGTGTACGCGTACGCCCGGCAACACGGCGCCACCGCGTACACCAGTTCCATCTGCCAGCTGGTCAAGATCGAGTTCGTCAATGTCAGTGCGTGCCGCAGCAGCTGACCAAGGCGGAGATGACGTACGTCCAGCAACTATGCGTGGAGGCGTTCGAGCAGCTAGAGAACCTCAGGAGGCCGAGCCCGCCGCTATGCTCGTCCACGCCGGCCACAACAAAAACAATCTTCCAATGCTGCAGAGTAAGCATCCGACCTTCAGACCACTCACATCACGCCCATGCTTCTGAATTCTAACGTCTTATGTTCAAAACCTTCTTCTTTCAGATGCAGCACCGGTCGCACCGCCGTCTCTTCTGGCGACCCTGATCTGGTTCCAAAACAACCCAGAGACGGACTTCTAGATCGTTAATGAGTTATCTGGCCGAATGGCAACTTTGCCTTTCAGATGTCCAGATCCTTCCCATGAAGGATAAAGATGCTGGAGCGGAGTTTCGGCGGGGGCGACAACAAGAGGCTATCGACTCGAGTGAAATTCTTTAGTTTAATTTTTGTACTTTGATGTAATTTTGTTTCTCCCGCAAATTTGTGACATGAGTGATCTATAAAGGCCAGACTCTAAAACCTGATAACCTCGGCCGCTCCTCACGGCAGCTGTACTTGCTGGAGCACATGAAGACCGGTCTCACTGGTTAGATGGTGGCGTTCGACACGGCGGCCGAGACATTCCGGCGGGTGCCTCCTACCCTCCTCCGGTCGTCACCTGCAAGGAGCACTTGCACCTGCCCGTCGCGGATGGGTCACTAGGGGCATCTGATGCCACCTGTGCGTGAACCTCTGGTTTCTCGAGGACTACGGCAGTGGTGCGGCTACTAAGTCCTTGATTCCGAGGGTGGTACCTTCATTGCATCCATCGGGCCGGGTGACTCGGTTGACCGACGATCAATTTCGACGGGCGGCACGGTGGCCCTGTGCGGGAAGGTCTGTGGAGATTTTTTAAGTCGGCAAGCTAGGTGTAAAACCGCCCTAAATCCTCCCCAAAACCACACCTGGCCACATTTATCTGGTTTTGTAGAATTCAAGGGTTAAATAATCTAGTTTTAGAGTTTAAGGGAATATTGATCCATGAGGAAGGATTTAAGGGGAAAACTATACTTTCCTTTTTGAGAAAACCACAAATTTGCTTGTTTTTAGCCCAGCCTGCCTTGTGGCCTGTATGCACTCGACTGGGCCGGTTCCTCTGGCGAGGTGTGCGGCCCTTACCTACTTTCCTGGGTTGTCTAAAAACCCAAGTTTTTTGGGCGTCCACTGTTGATTCTCGTACGTATTCCTCTGTGATTTCCTAAAACAAAACACGTATTCCTCTGGGAATCATGCCTTGTGTTTGTGTGTCGGTTTTGTCAAAAAAAAAACTTCGAACATTTTTGGAGTTAGACGAACATTTTTAAAATTTCGAGACAATTTTCTAAAGTTTGTGATATTTTTTGAAAATGGGGAACATTTTTAAAAACACACAAACATAGTTTTAAAATATGTGAACATTCTTTAGAATTGACGAGCTTTTATGAAATAAACACAAAAATATGAGAATATTTTTCTAAAATATGTGACCATTTTATAAAAGTCGAGTATATTTTTTTCAAATTCTTCATTTAAAAAAATATACTGATATTTTTATATTTGATAAAAAATTAAAATCCTTAAACCTTTTATCAATATGAACTTTTTTGTAAATTTTATGAAAAGATCTTAGGAAAAACTATAACAAAAGTTTAGTAATGTGTTAACACCCAAATCAAGATCGTCTTACGAAACACTGATTTATGTGGGAGTTCTTGAAAAAACATTGCTTACATTCCGATTGATCCGACTAGTGTCATCTTTCTTTCTATAGCTTTGCATAATGCTCTGCCTTCTACAAGGGTCTATAGACCGATGGGCACTTTTGTTACTACAATTGGGAGTTGTAAGGATGCTGTTGACGTCCTTCAACCCAATGTTATGAATTTTTTCTTTGTCATAAACTTATGTAGCTGGCTTTTCTATCATTGGATGGTTCCACTAATGAACTCAAGGTTGAACACCCTTTTGTCAAAGGCAAAGTTGTGTTCCACATTTTTCCACAATATGCATTGTCTACCACAAGCTCATTTTCTTACCAAACTTTGCGAAAGATACCACGACGGTTTCTTGAAAAAGGGTCCTAAAGCTTGCCAAACAGGCCATACACCTCGATGATAAGTGGGGTCGTCTACGTTGTTGGGCCCAACTTTTCTATAGTACATGCTCTTCCTGGTTCACTGACTGGACTGGTTTTGGACGAACCTAGCAACTCATTTCCTAGTTGTTTTTACTGATGTTTAATTAGCCATGCAAATGACTATGTGAGTTGCTAACCATTGATCAGGCAGCCATGCATGGATCTTACTAGTTGAGATTGGGTACACAAGCTCCCATTTTCTCCATGAGGACGGAGTGACAACCATTGGGCACTATTTTTATGAACTGTGTTGGTTAGGTGCATCATGTTGATTTTGGTAGTAACTGAAAGTACAATTATCTTCCTCTTAAAAAAATAAAACTCATCACTTATCTAAATAACTGATAAAAACTCCCATATGGCCAGTGAGCTACGCAAGGACTAAACTCATTACCAAGAAATATTTCACTATGGCCTACCGGAGGACCAATGGCCCTTATGTCACTTCCTACCATCCAAACATCTCAACCTTTTATTAGGAGCAAGCAGGCTTCCTTTCCTAAGCAAAGCAAAGAAAGAATCGTTCACTTCTCCGTCTTAGAATCAGTTAGCCTTATTTCATTCATCCACTGTATGTTGTGTGGGCCTGCACATCATGGACATGAATTTGATATGTCTGGGCATATGAGGCATCAGGAATTACCGGTGGAGTATCGGAAGCAAATCATGCATTCGCTGCCACGTGCCACCCTCTCTGACCTTCATTGGACGCACTCATGTAGTACCTTATCCTCCCTGCACCTCATCGCTTGCCGCTAAGCCCAGCTGCCCCAGACATCCTGTGCTCCATACTCTCATGCCATCTCTAGAAAGCACTGCGGTGATCTCTTGTTAGCTTGCGTGAAGTACGGATAGGAGGATGTTGGTTCAACGTGGTATGCAGTTTTGTTCAGGGGTAGGTAGGTAATCTATCTGATGGAGTACGGTGAACCACTTCTTCTCAGGGTAAAAAACAAAAAAAAGGATATTTTTGCGGGGGAAAACGTACATTTGAGCTGTGAAAAACTCCTAGCTAATTTGATTGTTATCAGCCCAGCCTGCCTTTGTAGCCCGTGCACTGACCACTTTGTAGCCCGTACACTGACCAGGCTGGCCTGCCACTGGTCTCGGGTCTATAAATGGCCCTTACCTACTTTCCTTGGCGCTACTCAAAATCAGTAGGGTCATTAACAACTTGAGATACACAGCAAAAGCAGCAGCAGAAACACTGCTTTGCCCCATACCCACTCCTGCTTATTTTGATCCATCTTGATCTTGATCTTGGCCAGCACAAGAGAACGACTGCCATTTGCCACTCGCCCCGATCGAGATGAGATCGCTCAGCCAACGACGGGACGACGTCCCTCATGCTCTGCAGTCCGTAAAGTCAGAAGCCGACCATACGCGCGCACGCTTTGGACGCACGGAAGGTTTCCCCGAGCTCTACTCTAACACGGCGACCGGCGCGGCAAGTAATCTTCCCCGTCAGATAAATATAGTAGAGAATTCCTTCCCGCCCCAAAACGACGACGACTTTTTCCTCCTGCTCTGTTGAGTTAATGAGGACGATTAAACAAGCCGAGTTCGTGCCTCCTGCCCTCCTCCAACCATCACCTGCAAGGAGAACTTGGACCTGCTCGTCGCGGACGGGTCACTAGGGGCGTCCGAGCTTGGCGACCTGTGCGTGGACCTCTGGGTTCTCGAGGACTATGGCGGCGCCGCGGCTACCAAGTCCTTGATTCCAAGGGCGGTAGCTTCATTGCATCCATCGGGCCGGGTGGTTCGATTGACAGCGATCAATTCTGGGCGGCACGGTGGCGCTGTGCGGGAAGGTCTGTGGAGATTTTTGAAGTCCGCAAGCTAGGTGTAAAACCGCCCTAAATCCTCCTCAAAACCACACTTGGCCACATTTATCCTGTTTTGTTGGATTCAGGGGTTAAATAAATCTAGTTTTAGAGTTTGGGGGAATACTGATCCATGAAGAAGGATTTAAGGGGAAAACTATACTTTCCTCTTTGAGAAAACTACACATTTGCTTGTTTTTAGCCCGACCTGCCTTGTGCCCGTACGCACTCGACCGGGCCGGTGCCTCTGGCGAGGTGTGCGGCCCTTACCTACTTTTCTGGGTTGTCTAAAAAACCTAGTTTCCTGGGCGAGCACTGTTGATACTCGTACGTATTCCTCTGTGATTTCTCAAAACAAAAGATGTATTCCTTTGGGCATCCTGCCTTGTGTTTCTGTGTCGGTTTTCCCAAAAAACACCTCTGAACATTTTTGGAGTTAGACGAACATTTTTAAAATTTCGAGACAATTTTCTAAAGTTCATGATATTTTGTGAAAATGGAGAACATTTTTAAAAGTACACAAACATATTTTTAAAATATGTGTGCATTCTTTAGAATTGATGAGCTTTTTATGAAATAAACACAAAAAATGAGAACATTTTTCAAAAATAGGTGACCATTTTTATAAAGGTCGAGTAGATTTTTTTTTCAAATCCTTCAATTTTTTTAAAAATATAGCGATATTTTTTATATTTGAGAAAAATTAAAATCCTTGAACCTTTTAATAATATAACCATTTTTGTAAATTTTATGAAAAAATTCTTAGAAAAAACTATAACAAAAGTTTAGTAATGTATTAACACCCAAATCAAGACCATTTTACAAAAAACTGATTTATGTGGGAGTTCTTAAAAAAACATTGCTTATATTCCGATTGATCAGACTAGTGTCATCTTTCTTTCTATAGCTTTGCATAATGGTCTGCCTTCTACAAGGGTCTAATAGACCGATGGGCGCTTTTGTTACTACATTTGGGAGTTGTAAGGATGTTGTTGACGTCATTCAACCCAATGTCATCAATTTTTTTCTTTGTCATAAACTTATGTAGTTGGCTTTTGTATCATTGGATGGTTCCACTAATAAACTCAAAGATGAACAACCTTTTTTCAAAGGAAAAGTTGTGTTCCATAGTTTTCCACAGTATGCATTGTCTACCACAAGCTCATTTTCTTACCAAACTTTGCGAAAGATACCGCAAAGGTTTCTTGAAAAGGGGTCCTAAAGCTTGCGAAACAGGCCATACACCATGAAGATAAGTGGGGTTGTCTATGTTGTTGGGCCCAACTTTTCTATAGTACATGTTGGGGAACATAGCAGAAATTCAAAATTTTCCTACGTGTCACCAAGATCTATCTATGGAGAAACCAGCTACGAGTAGAAGGAGAGTGCATCTACATACCCTTGTAGATCGCTAAGCGGAAGCGTTCAAGTGAACGGGGTTGATGGAGTCGTACTCGTCGTGATTCAGATCACCGATGATCCTAGTGCCGAACGGACGGCACCTCCGCGTTCAACACACGTACAGCTCGACGATGTCTCCCACGCCTTGATCCAGCAAGGAGAGAGGGAGAGGTTGAGGAAGACTCCATCCAGCAGCAGCACAACGGCGTGGTGGTGATGGAGGAGCGTGGCAATCCTGCAGGGCTTCGCCAAGCACCTACGGGAGAGGAGGAGGTGTCACGGGAGGGAGGGAGGCGCCAAGGGCTCAGGTATGGATGCCCTCCCTCCCCTCCACTATATATAGGGGCAGGGGAGAGCCTCCAAGGAAGGGGTGCGGCTAAGAGGGGGGGGGGAGTCCATCCTCCCCAAGGCACCTCGGAGGTGCCTTCCCCCTTTAGGACTCTCCCCTTTTTCCTATATCTTGGCGCATGGGCCTCTAGGGGCTGGTGCCCTTGGCCCATGTAGGCCAAGGAGCACCCCCTACAGCCCATGTGGCCCCCCGGGGCAGGTGGCCCCACCCGGTGGGCCCCCGGGACCCTTCCGGTGGTCCCGGTACAATACCGATGACCCCGAAACTTGTCCCGATGGCCGAAACAGGACTTCCTATATATAAATCTTTACCTTCGGACCATTTCGGAACTCCTCGTGACGTCCGGGATCTCATCCGGGACTCCGAACAACATTCGGTAACCACATACAAACTTCCTTTATAACCCTAGCGTCATCGAACCTTAAGTGTGTAGACCCTACGGGTTCGGGAGACATGCAGACATGACCGAGACGTTCTCCGGTCAATAACCAACAGCGGGATCTGGATACCCATGATGGCTCCCACATGTTCCACGATGATCTCATCGGATGAACCACGATGTCAAGGACTTTATCAATCCCGTATTCAATTCCGTTTGTCTATCGGTATGTTACTTGCCCGAGATTCGATCGTCGGTATCCAATACCTTGTTCAATCTCGTTACCAGCAAGTCACTTTACTCGTTCCGTAACACATCATCCCGTGATCAACTCCTTGGTCACATTGCGCATATGATGATGTCCTACCGAGTGGGCCCAGAGATACCTCTCCGTTTACACGGAGTGACAAATCCCAGTCTCGATCCGCATAAAACAATAGATACTTTCGGAGATACCTATAGTGCACCTTTATAGTCACCCAGTTACGTTGTGACGTTTGATACACCCAAAGCACTCCTACGGTATCCAGGAGTTACACGCTCTCATGGTCAAAGGAAGAGATACTTGACATTGGCAAAGCTCTAGCAAACGAACTACACGATCTTTTTGCTAGGCTTAGGATTGGGTCTTGTCCATCACATCATTCTCCTAATGATGTGATCCCGTTATCAACGACATCCAATGTCCATAGCCAGGAAACCATGACTATCTGTTGATCACAACGAGCTAGTCAACTAGAGGCTCACTAGGGACATATTGTGGTCTATGTAGCATGAATAAAAGACAATTATCATGAACAAGGAAATATAATAATAACACTTTTATTATTGCCTCTAGGGCATATTTCCAACAGTACATGCCCTTTCTAGTTCACTGACTGGACTGGGTTTGGACGAACCTAGCAACTCATTTCTTAGTTGTTTTTACTGATGTTTAATTAGCCATGCAAATGACTATGTGAGTTGCTAACCATTAATGCAGGCAGCCATGCATGCATCTTACTAGTTGAGATTGGGTGCACAAGCTTCCATTTTCTCCATGAGGACAGAGTGACAACCATTGGGCTCTATTTACATGAACTGTGTTGGTTAGGTGCATCTTGTTGATCTTGGTACGTAACTGAAAATGCAATAATCTTCCTCTTAAGAAAAATAAAACTCATCACTTATCTAAATAACTGATAAAAGCTCCCATATCTAGTGAGCTACCCAAGGACTAAACTCATTACCAAGAGATATTTCACTACTGACCTACCGGAGGACCGATGGCCTTATGTCACTTCCTACCATCCAAACCTTTTATAAGGAGTGAGGCTTCCTTCCCTAAGCAAAGCAAAAGAAGGAATCATTCACTTCTCCGTCTTAAAATCAGTTAGCCTCATTTCATGCAATGTACGTTGTGTGCCAGCACATCATGGGCACGGATTTGATATATATGGGCATATGAGGCATCAGGAATTACCGATGGAGTTCCGGAATGAGACCATGCATTTGCTGGCACGTGCCACCATGTCTGACCCTCATGGGACGCACTAATGCAGTAGCTTAATCTCCCTGCACCTCGTCGCTTGCCGCTAGGCCCTCTTCTGCTCCAGCCATCCCGTGCTCCATGCTCTCATGCCATCTAGAGAACACCGTGGTGATCTCTTGTTAGCTTGCGTGGTGTACGTATAAGAGGATGTTGGTTCAACGTGGTATCCCGTTTTGTTGAGGAGTATGTAGGTCATCTATGTGATGGAGTACGGTAAACCACATCTTTTTAGGGTAAAAAACAAAAAAGGATATTTTTGCGGGAAAAAACATACATTTGAGCTGTGAAAAACACCTAATTTGCTTGTTATTAGCCTGGCCCGCCTTGTGGCCCGTACACTGACCGGGCCGGCTTGCCACTGGTCTCGGGTCTAAATGGCCCTTACCTACTTTCCTTGGTGCTACTCAAAATCAGCGGGGTCATTAACAACTTGAGATACTCAGCAGAGCAGCGCTGCTTTGCATCATCCTCACTCCTGCTTATTTTGGTTCATCTTGATCTTGTCTTGGCCAGCAGAAGAGTTGCCATTTGCCACTCGTTCCAATCGAGATGAGATCGCCCAGCCAACGACGGGACGGCCTCATGCATGCTCTGCAGGCCGTAAAGTCAGAAGCCGGCCATATGCGCACACGCTTTGCACGCACGGAAGGTTTCCGAGCTCTGACAGACACGGCGACCGGCGCGGCAAGTAATCTTTCCCGTCAGACAGATACAGTAGAGAATTCCTTCCCGCCCCAGCGACGACGACTTTCTCCTCGTGCTCTGTTGAGTTAATGAGGACGATTAAACAAGCCGAGTTCGTGCTACGCCAGTACGTCCTAGCTACTCCTCCTCGTTGTGCGACGCATGATGCTGCCAGTCGCAGGGTGGACCTCGTCCGGCCTGCATGCATTGCGCGCGGCCGGTGCGCCCGCCCGGTGGCGGAGGAGAGGACGGCGACGGAGCACCGACGCGCGCGCCAGGTGGGAGCCTCCCGCGGCCCCTCCCGGGAATAACAATTTCTTCAGCACAGTCGGCCACGAGATTAATACAGTTTCGCGCCATTAACTAACCAGTCGTCTTCCGCGCGAATTAACAAGTGTGGCAAGGGTTTTGGTTCCCGGCCGGTGGCCAAAGTCCACACACAATTAATTGGCGACTTGTTTAGGTCTAATCGTCGCTAATCCCGTCGCGCTAGCTGATGATGGACTAGTACTCCGGAGAGCATGATCCGGGGAATCTGTGAGTGGACGTGCGAGTAGAATACTGGTGATTAACGTGGTTGGGATTGGGGTTGGGATTGTGATTGTGATTTGATTAAGCTTAGCTTCTGCCATGTTCATTCGGACCTAAACATGGGTTCCACCACGTACGTACGAGTACCGGACACTGTTCAACCTCTACGTACCCTCTAGCTAGCTGTGTTAATATTTCCATCCTGTTTGTCTAATTCACATCTAGATGTGTTTATAACTATGTCACATCTAGAGGTGTCCTAAATAGATCCATTTCCATCACACAATAATTGTGGCATACTAGACTCTCAAAATATCATTGTACATAAAAAAAATCAATGTGCATGGCCTAGAGGTGTCACCATAAATAGAAAGTATTGCTCCATTCATCATTTATATACACAGGATGTATGTTGGTTCATCAAGACAAGGTTTTGATCAATGACTACTCTATTAACACATATTTACAAGTGGTTGGGTTGTTACCATGTGGTAACCATATGATGGTTTGTTTAGTCTACAAAAAGACCAGACCTGATGTACCATGGAAACTTAACAAATTAAGCGATTTTGTGTATTGACGTTAGCATGAGATAGTACTGATAATATTCTGGTAGGATCTTTGTGCAAAAAGGTTTCTATGTTGGTATAACATATTAATATTAGGATTATATATAACATATTCACATTTAATGCATTGTCTAACTAAAATTGTATTAAGGTGGTCAACTATTCAAAACAATGATGTTTCTATGTTTAGTTATATTATTGTCGAATATTTCAAGATGTTTATATGTTATGTTGATTAAAAATACTAAATTACTTTTTGATATTATATTAATGATTATATATATATATATATATAAATAGCTACATAAGGTTGTAATGATTTAATTGTAAGAAAACCCATTGGTGGGCTTAATAAATGTCATCAGACACAATTGTAAACTCAAACTAACTAAGACATACAGTTGTTATGCAATTTTTTGGGATAGACAACAAACAAGAGTTTTCATATAATAATGTATCACATATATTAAGTAAATAATCTCTGATTGGTAAAAAAAAGTGTACTAAATAATCCTTTAATTTGGCATTTTACAAAATTTCATTGTGCAAGTGTCACAAACCGATTATTGTGTTTCTTTCGTCTCAGTTTATCTTATTTTGATTTTACGAGCGCTCATGATAAACATCAAATTGCAAGATTTATTTGTCATGATTAATTAATATATCAGACTAAGGTTAGATTTTTTATGTCGCTTTGTTGCGCTTCTTCTGTGGGGTGGACATAGGCTCAATTACTATCATTTACATACTTATAGAACTCATGAACTGACCATAGTAAACATGGCTACGCGAATTACCAGCCACTTGAGAAGTTTCACGTTCTCAGCCTTCGTCGGGAATTGTTGATCCAGTGCTGAGATCCGCGCAGGATTTCACATTTGTTTGAACTCTAAGAACAAATACATTGTTTTTGTGCTACATGGACAAACTATTATAACATTGTGTGCATTTATTTATCTAAATGATTTTTTTGTAAATAAATTAAAAATTATTTAACTCCAGTTGATCGAGACAACAATATTTGTTTGCACTAGATGAACAAGTTATTACATCATGATAAACGTTTTATTTGCATTTCTATGAACAATTTTGTAAATTATGTTGGATGTTAGTTATTCTTGACAAAGAGGCACCCTAATCAATAACTATATAAATATTGCATACATCACAAATTCGTCTATATGTTTTGGTAGTTCCACACATATATCATGGTTGGGCTCGGTGTATGTCTTTTAATTAAAACAAATATGATCCCAACATGAATGCCTGAGTGCTTGGACTTTGGTGCATGGTAATAAGGTATCACACAAGCGACGTGATTTATGTGTCTAAAATGTTATATCAGGACTTATTATGATCTGACAGTTGTGATTTATTTACTTAAAATATGAATACCGAATACTACCTATGTCTGATTTATATATTGGCCCCCTTCACATTTTGTGCTAAATTTTGACTTTATATTTAACTAACAAAATGTTAATGCATGAAACCAAAAACAATATCACTAGAAACTATGTTTAAATATGAATCCAACGATATAATTTTTGGTGACATGCATTATTATTTTCTTAGTTAAATCTAGTCAAAGTTGCACAAAATACTAAGGGAACCAACAAACCAGGACGGAGGTAGTAGTTGTGACCCAATTAGGTATCATTGTGATGATTGATTAATTCAGGTCCATTTACTAAAAGACGATTCATCAAACCAAATGGCTAGATATTTTGCATTTTTGTGGATTTTCATAGCATATTTAGACCCCACTTACAATGCTGGAACTCAAAACCAAAATTAAAAAATTGATGAAACGACGTGTCATGTATCATGGATATCTCAAAGAACTAAATCTGAAAATTGTCAATTTGACAACACGTAAAAAACATGAATTATAGAGACATTTAGAGAAGAAAGCACCAAGTAAGACCTTATATTTGGTTCCCTACGAATATTCCCCGGCCGGGTGAGTTACTACTACTACTTGGATGGAGCAGCCAGTCCACATGGTGGAGAGTTAATTAGCATCTGCACTGACGACTAAACATCATTTCAGTGAGTCCACACGCCATTGTCATTGGGCTTGATGACAAAGTAGAGTAACAATTTTACTGTCCTTGGATGGCATAATCTACAGGTTGGGACCCAAAGGAAGTTTCCAGTGCACGTTTGCTGATGGGAATCTCTTGTTTGACAACAGTGCTGCCAGCTTCTCACTTCGGGGAAACCCAAGCTACTATAACCATCGAGATCTGCATTTCCCCGGCGTTCGAGGTCAACTGGGGAGATCTCGATCTTCTCTTCTGTCACCACCGTCGGCTCCGCCCGTGTCAACCTTGATCGGGTGTGAATCATGCCAAGTTTCTCTCTGCAGATCTAAGTAATTAACCAGCCTCTTCGCAGTGAGTCACACGCGCATTGCCATTAGTGTTACTGAGGTGTAAGTGTAATTTTGATTGATTGATACTGTTCGTGGAACTCGACGACCGACGCTTGTCAAGTTGGGCCACATTAAGAGAGAAAATGGGGCTTGCCAATGACAGAAATCAAATAAACAAGCTCGGGACCAGCGAGATCACGAGATCAAGTGTACCATGAAGAAGAAGAAGCCATTTACAATTCAGACAGGTACCACTCTCTCATCGCTTTCTATAAAGCTATCAGCATCAGATCGCAGCGCGGCGCGGCGATCTTTCCTCAGATCAGCGCCACAAATGTCCCGCTTTTTAGGGTCTACCTTAGAAAAGCATCAAGAAGCCCGTTACAGTTAGCAAGGAACCAAAGAATAGTGCCCTAAAAGAAGATAACGAAGCTGCTGTCAATAGACAAGAGAAACTGTTGGAAATTTGGAACGATGATCGCTTCTACTATAGATGAAACAAGAATGGAATAAAACTGGCGGCAGCCAGCGGGGGCAAAGGCGTGCAGCTACCGCTACAGGACTAGTGATTGAGCAGCGTAGTTAATGGCAGCAGCAGCTGTGGCCCTGGGGCAAGCAAGGCACCGGACATTAAACGTGAGCATATCCACTGCATGGTTGGCGACGCCACTGTGCCATGGGCTCCTGCGCGATTGGGATCTCCACGTACCCTGTCCCCTCCTCCTCCTCCATTAACTGCCTTTCCCCGTCGCCTGAAGCTCGATGCTAGAGCTAGACTAAGCGTGGCAGCCATGATGCTGTCTCTGACCTGTGACTTGTAAAACAGCCCACTGACTGCTAATTAAACAGGATGCTAATTTTGTCAGAAGCTCGTGTCATGGTCTCATGGACGCGTGAGAACTTTCCTTTTCTTTTATTTTCATTCTTTTTTGACGGTGGAAGGATCGCCCTCCTGGTCTTCAAGATGTGGTATAATCTATTCAAGCGAGGCTCGATCAATACATCGATACATGCATGATGGCTAACTTCGGGGAATGAATCCCGCCACCGCTAGCGCCATAAACCACAGCACTTGCAATCAAACACAAATCAACAAACAACGAACAACGCAGATAGTAGGGCGGCACCTTCGAAAATGATGTAACATTCCTATGACAACGTTGTTGGTGTTATGTTAGGCAACAAAACAAATTCAAGTATAAAAAGAAAAGCTAACTTCTGACGAGCGAGCGGAGCGAGGCCTGTCGTCGGTAGGCTTGGGCCGAAGTGGTACGGAGCAGTATTGATCTGGGTCACCTGTGTTATATATACCTCTTGTAAGCCGCCGCACGAGATACGTTGATCAGTTGTAAATCCCCGGCGTTTGTAACCTCCCCCGATATAGTGAAGATTTGTTGGCTGACGCCCATGGTTTTTTTCCTTTCGTGTTGGAGGGGTCTTCCATGTTAAATCTCGTGCCTCATGCTTGTTTTCGTTCTTTGTCTTGTTGATTTGCCCGCCATATCTCTAACAGTTGAAACCAGCAAGTGAATGCCAAAAGGCATGTTTTACCCTAGAGATCACTATTGAGATGTCCAAACAACTCATTCGGAAATGGAGATGACGTGCAAGTGTTATGCAATACAACCAATGACGAACAGATCAAGGCTTTCGCCTCGATGCACAAGAACCAACATGAGTTTTCCATCATCCCGGCAACTGTATGAATACATTCTTCATACATGGTGAACGAATTGATAGTTAGTATGCTCCCGATTGGCAAAGAACTTCACGGAAATTATAATGCTCCCAAGGACCAACCAATGTTGCCACCGTCAAACAATCCCCACAAAGGAGATAATGCCGCTTGCCTCCAACATTCCAGTGCCCGCCGAGGCCTATAGCTATGGCATCCTCCTTCAGACGAAAGGAATGAGTGCCTTCCATGGGGGTTATTAGCCGGAGCCCCCGCCACGAGGCCTTTGGCCACGACATGCTCCCACCATGCCAAAGGGGTGGAGGATAGAACACAAGTAGGGTTGGAGGATGTCGGTGAGTAAGAGTACCCACTCGGAGAGGGAAGCTTTATGGTGCGACCAAGTCATATCACTACCCTAAGTGTTTAGGGACTCCCAAGTCTTGTGACGCGCTGCGCTCAAGTAGAGACTCGTAAGGAATAAGAACGAGTTGCTCTATTAGTAGAGACTCGTAAGGAATAAGAAAAAGTTGTAGGAGATTTGTTCACTGTAGCTTTAGAATTACCTGATCATATCGTAAGCTACCAGACTACTGGCCCTCGACGGCTTATATAAAGGCAAACATGTTTCACACCGAAGGAGAGGTCATGCGGGAGCAGACACCCATAACCAAGCTCAATAGATAGGAATTGTAATTCTATCATATATCATTGAAGATAGGTAGTCAGTACATAGGGCCTTTACCAATCCGAGGGAATGAAATTGGATAAAACCACGGTGTCACCACCCATCCCTCTACTATTAGATCGATGAAGCGTTAAACAGATCTTCGTCAGCGACCTCCATAGATGGAGTTTCATCCCGTTGGGTGTCGGTGTTTCGTAGCAGCGGTGCCGTCGAGGGACGACCGATTTGTTAGGGGGGAGTGGGATGGGCGATCAAGATGGTGAGGTAAAGAATAGGGGATTTACCCAGGTTCGGGCCCCCTGGGAGGAGGTAAGATCCTACTCCTGCGGTCCTGCCTTTGGTGTTCTATTGTTTGGGGACTCGCTGGAGATCTGGAAGATGACCGGAGAGACATGTTTCTTGGGTTACAAGTCTCTCGGCTTGGCAGCGGGGAGGGAGAGGAGTCAGGAGGACCTAGCTCTAGAGTTTTTCTATAGTCTCGCTCTTTTGGAGGCTCCTAACTTGCCTTGTATACTTGGTCAAAGTTAGGGTTACCGGTTCAGTTTGCGCTCGGGATGATTCTACCGGGTGGTTCTGAACCACATCTTGTCCCTTAGGCCTCCTCGGGTCATGTTATCCTATTGTCAAGATCTCGGGACCACCTGTTGTCAACATACAGGATCCTCGTTACTAGGAGGAACAACACGTGAGGAACAACTGCCACCAATGTTGTCAACATCCAGGATCAAAATCAACTACTCCACTCCAAGATGAAGGAAGCACGGCACAAAACTTGACTTCCTTCGCTCTGTTTGTCGAGGCAGAGCTGCCCTCACTCAGGCAAGCTCGACCTAGAGAGAACGACATCCAGTTGCTAGGGCACTCGTGATGGCTCAACCTAGTCGATTACCGTTGTGGCAGATACCCAAGCTTGCGATAAGGCCTCGGTCCAGACCCCCTCGTCTAAGAACCACGCCCTATTGACCGCGACCTAAGGCAAATCAAATTGTTATAATAGAGTCGACCATCCACACTCTTGGACTATCATGACCCACGGTACCCTCACAACCATCAACCTAGTTTTGCCTCCCATGAAACAACCAACCACAATGAGACAACAACACGAGCATTTGTCGCCACCATCCATTGTGAGGCCCATAACATGTCGTCCTCTTCCATCGAAGAAGGACCCGGGTGATCTTCCGGGACGGGATATCAACAAGAGCCCCCCGCCTTGAGGCCTTTGGTCAAGACATCATCTGACCCCGGCAGAGGGACGGAGGAGAGGTGTGAGAGAGGTGACTAGGTTTATGGAGAGGTAGGCCGAACATGCGAGACTGACACATGTTGGCAATATTACTATCAACCAAGTTGGGAATGTTTTCCAACACTGTTGGTGTTAGTTTTCAAGAACCCTTGGAAGATTTGTGCATCTACGTATGAATATGGAAAGAGGGTTGTGGTTACATAGAGTGATTATTGTCGGTGAAAAAAGTCAAAGGGTACACATCCACCACAAAAAAAACACTCATGTTAGGGCATCTACAGCTGGACTGGGCGAATTTGGCCCCTCAAATGTCCTCGGACACGCCCGATCAGTGCTGGGCATGTTCGTTTTCACTTCTTATTTGTCCGTCCACGTAGCCATGTCCCTCACTTTTTCCCTATACGTCCGGTCACATGCATGTGATTGGTAGAGAACGAGAGAGAGAGAGAGAGAGAGAATTAAAAAGATGCTCTGTGGCTGGCCAAATCCTATGTGGAGGACACGGGACCACTGATCGGACACGCCCGGGCACTCCTCATACTCATCTCATATATGAGGGCAATACGAGGAGTGCCGGATAGCCTGGGAATTCAAGGAGGCACTACTAGGGAAAACCTTATACACAGAATCTTAGCAGCAGCGCGGCACAAAAAGAAGCGCTACTGCTAATTAGCAGTAGCGCGGTTTTTTAACCCTCGCTACTACTAAGTTGATAGTAGTAGCGCGGGTTTTTAACCCTCGCTACTACTAAGCGGTCTCTACCGTGCCCCCCGACACATGCCATAGTAGTAGCGAGGGGTATAAACCCGCGCTACTACTAAGTTGATAGTAGTAGCGCGGTTTTATACCCCTCGCTACTACTAAGTACGAGGTAGGTGAAGTCGCCATATCCTCGGCCGAATCCCCATCTCCTCCCCCAAATCCCTCCTCTCTTCCACCACTCTCTCCTCTCATTTTCCATACGCTCTCACATGGACCTCTTGCCCATGCACCCATCCTCCTCCATGGCGCTGAAAGAGGCCGCCGCCTCGCGCCATCGGCGTCTAGGAGCTCGCCGGTGTTCCACCGACGTCTAGGAGGCCGCCGCCCCGCGCCACCACACTGGAGCACCTCGCCACCGGTGACTAGCTCCGCTGCTCCCTACATCACCTTCCTCTCTCCCTCGGTTTTCCTTTTCTCTCTCTCCCTCTGGTTTGACTCACCCTCCCATGTCCATGCCCATGCAGGTCGTCGCCATGGATGACCCGGAGCTATCTGGCATGGTCGGGAAGAGGAGCCCCACGCCGCGGCCTGGTTCTGCCATAGAAACGGGCCCTCTCCAACAGCCACTGCTAGATCTGGTCTTCCGCTGTCCGTTCATGCCTCCGGCGACGCCAATCATCGCTAGATCTTACCATTGCTGCCATTGACAGCATGCACGGGATCGAGATTTTTTGTCTTGTTTTTGAAAGTAATAGCAGTAGCGCGGGGTATAAGACTCGCTACAGCTAATTAGCAGTAGCGCTGTTTGCGACGCACGCTACAGCTAACCATGTATAGCAGTAGTGTGTGTCAACACGCGCTACTGCTACAAGTTAGTTGTGGCGCCGCCCGCGCTGCTGCTAGACTTTTCCCTAGTAGTGAGGCTTTGAGGGGTTAGGTTGGGTCAACTTTTTCCTTCCCTCTCCTATCCGGTCAGTGGTCCTGTGTCTGCCCGGTCAATTTGGGGAGTTCGCCTATAGATGCTCTTATAACTCTTACTTTTTTGTGGGAGGTACAACTCTTACTAAGAGCATATACAACTGGAGCCCTCATATCGTCCCCAAATGTCCAGGCAGATAGCCCAGTCACCGCCCGGACCGCAAATTCTCACCCATCCAGATCCCGCATAGCCAACCCAAACGTCTAGGCTGACAGGTGCCCCCCAAACCTAGCCCATATCTAGGAAGGATATGAGGCAGACCAGACACGCCCGGACGCGGCCGTCATGTCGCACCGACCCATGATGGCCCACCATGTCCCCACAAAACACCACCCATCCCCACCTGGACACAACCCTAGCCCTCACTCTCGCCCTCTTCGCTCCCCTTCCAGTTGGTGAGGACCTCGCTCTCCGTTAGTCGCATATGGACAGGGGCGAGAGCTCGAGCTCCGCGCCATCCCCAGTCACCCGACGAGGCAATGTAGCCGTCGTGGTCTGCGCCAGTCCAGATATGTCATCTTCCGCGACCCTCAGGCCCCTGCTCATCGCGAACGACGTTGGGTACTCATTGCCACACCATCGATTTTGCGAAAGAGGATTAGAGGATGCTTGAATCGGAGGCGCGGGCTGCACACCACGTGAGACAGCCGGCCCGGGGGCGCTTCTCCCCATGACTGCTACATAACCCGCAGGTCCGCGACGTCATCTGTTGGTCACTGACCTTGGGAAGATGAACGCTTGTCGTCACCGCCGCAAAATCGGAAAGGCGATCCTGCTCGGCATCAAGGAGTCCGTATGCCTTGCAAAGGAGAAGGTGACCGGTCGTCCGGCTTGCCAATGAGTAGGCCCCTCCGCCCAGCGTTTGGTCGGCATCAACTCGTCCTCATCTTCGTCTGACAGCGGCACGACGACCAACGACCGACGACGCCCCCCCTCCAGCCGCCGACACCTATGCGGAGGAGTACTGCCGGCGCTCCGATGACCCAACGAAATTGCTCCACACACGATGCTTTTGCCCGATCTATGCACGACCTGAATATCCAGCGGCCGGTACCCTGCTCATTCATGCGCATGTCCGGCTGGATGTATGTGTCGTCTGTGAATCGTCTGAATTCTGTCGTCCGCGTAGCACTGCTGATGACCCAAAGTGGAAGGAATCGGCAAGGAATAGTGAAGTCCAACAACCTCCTCCTCCGCAATAATCTACCTATCTAGTTTATCTATCGGTTAGGCTTATCACATCTAGGTGCCGATGAACGTTTTGTGTCCGGTTGTATCTAGGTGATGATGAAACTTCCTGTCCCCAATATATATGTTTGCTATTGCCATGTCCAAGTTGCGTGTACGTAAATGCCGATCACGTTGCATGGGGTAGCATGGATTGGAGGGGTAGAATCTGAGAGGGTCAGCTGCGGATGCAGAGAAATAAAGAGTGACCGGTCGCTGTCCGTGAACACGCCTACGGGCATATAGGTGATCACATTCTACCCCACCGTTACCTGACATTTTGCACCCCGTCACGTACCTTCAGCACGGACGAGACTTGCCTGCTCCCTCAGCGTGCTCCCATCCGTGCTCTCGCATACGTGACATGATTTGATTGTAACAAAATAAGGCCTGACCTCACCTCCTTAAAATTAGGAGGGGAGATGATTAGATTAGAAAGAAAAAAGGAAAAAGACAGCCGTAGAATGGAGTGGGAGCACAGATGGGGAGGGAGCAGGTAAGCCGGATCCCTCCAGCACCCCCGGTGTAAAAATGCCGCAGACAAACAGTGTCAATCTTCTCCACGTTTGCGTGTCCATTTGTCTGTTTAGTTGCAGAGATACTAATCCTGTCCCGGGTATTCAGAGATTCGGCCGATCACTTTCCCTTTTGTTGTTTACCACGGATTAGTACGTTTGTTAATGGAATCGCGGCTCAGTTTGTCCCATCTCCAGCCAAGTGGCGCAGATCTAATCTAATCCCAGCCTTTTTGCCCTTTTCCCCAATATTTTTGGCCCGTAATCCGCCCCCATGCACACCCCGAATTTCCCACCTTGGACCCTGACCGCCCGGCCGTTTTGACCGGCGCGGCAGCGGCAGCGGCATGCAGCACGTAGTAGCAAGCTGCCGGCCAGAGCGCGCGCGCCGGCCGCCGTGGCACCGACAGGCGACAGCCCAGGCCGCGGCCCAACCGCACGCAACGAATACACCGACGTGCGCCGAACTCCTTCGCCCGCACCGCGCCCACGTTGATCTCATCTCGCCCGCCAGGGAGGAAATACACGGCGATCTCGGCCCGAAACAGCGTCGAAGCGTCCGTCCAAACCCGGCACCGGCTCCGCTGCTCGTTTCGGTTCACCTTGACACGGCCGGGCGGGCGGGTCGGTCGTGTGCGCGCGTCTCGGGGCGCCAAAGGAGCGTTTTTTATTCGGCCGGGTCGGGCGGTAGGAGGGGTCGACGCGGCGGTGGCGAGGCTACAAATAAACAAAGCGGGGGAGGGGGAGCTCGTATCGTATCCTGGACCTGGAGCGAGAGCGAGCGAGCGACGTGGTGAGCTGTTCTTCCCCGCCTCCCCCCTTCGTGGCCTGCTGCTCTGCGCGCGGTGCGTGCTCTGGCGGGTGTCTCCTCCAGTCCAGGGGGGGCTATTAAGGGCGTCCAGCTGCTGTCCTCTATGAGCGGGTAAAGCGGGGCCGAGAAGGAGGAGGAAGAAGCCATTCTTCGTGGGCTGCCTGGTTGAGGAGGGTTCTTGGCTGCTGCTGCTGCTGTCTGCCGGAGGTCGGGTGGCAACAATGGCGCCGTCGTTCTGGGGGAGGGAGGCGAGGCTGAGCGACGGGGGCGGCGGGACGCCGGTGGTGGTCAAGATGGAGAACCCCAACTGGTCGATCTCCGAGATGGAGCAGGAGCCGGTGCCGGGGTCGCCGGCGGGGCTGGCGGCCGGCAAGGCCGGGCGCGGCAAGAACGCGCGCCAGATCACCTGGGTGCTGCTCCTCAAGGCGCACCGCGCGGCGGGGCGCCTCACGGGCGCGGCCTCCGCGGCGCTCGCCGTCGCCGCCGCCGCGCGCCGGCGGGTGGCGGCGGGCCGGACGGACGGCGACGCCGCGCCCGGGGAGAGCACGGCCCTGCGCGCGCGCTTCTACGGCTGCCTCAGGGTCTTCGTCGTGCTCTCCATGCTGCTGCTCGCCGTCGAGGTGGCCGCCTACCTCCAGGGCTGGCACCTCCAGATGCCCCAGATGCCCGAGATGCCGGGCCAGCTCGCGATGGACGGCCTCCTCGCCGTCGACGGGCTCGCCGCCGCCGCCTACGCCGGCTGGATGCGCGTCCGCCTCCAGTACATCGCGCCGCCGCTGCAGTTCCTCACCAACTCCTGCGTCGTGCTCTTCATGATCCAGAGCGTCGACCGCCTCGTCCTCTGCCTCGGCTGCCTCTGGATCAAGCTCCGGGGCATCAAGCCCGTGCCCATCGCCGCCGACAAGGACGACGTCGAGGCCGGCGACGAGGACTTCCCCATGGTCCTCGTGCAGATGCCCATGTGCAACGAGCGAGAGGTAAGCTCCAATCATCTGCCCCTTGCTTCCCAATCGATCTTGAGCTGCAATTGGAGCTCCACGATGCGAGTAGGACAGCCTAAATTCCAGTTCCAGGTAGAGTGGGGGAAGATGCTCTCTGACTGCATTCTGGGGATTCGGGTTAAGCGTAGACTGCATTTTGTTCGGATCTTTGTCCCGAGCTCTCCAACCACAACTCGGATGCTCGCTCTCTGACGTTGATGTGCTCGTACTTAATATGAATCTCACACCAACAACAACAAACTCCGTGATTTGCTTTACAAAAGGCCGAATTTGGTTTGCGGTTGGGATTCATATCATCTCTACTTTCTTTAAGGCGCACTTATTAATCCAAATCTCGGACTAGAAGTCTGTCGTCACCGGTCACCAGATAATAATTGAGGAGGCATGTGATTGGAGATCAAGATGTCAAGCTATAGCAACCTACTTAATTTGGGAAGTGGCTAAGAAAAGATACGTACTAAAATTCAATCAACTGTCTACTACTCCCTCTGTCCCAGTATAAGAACATTTTTGACACTATGTTAGTGTTAAAAACGTTCTTATATTTTGGGACGGAGGGAGTAGTACACTTCTTTTGGGAAATCTTAAGGATATTTTGTTGTTGTAAAAAGAACACTAGTCCAATTCAGTTGGTAACTTATTTCATTTGGATGCCTGCAGGTCTACCAGCAATCCATTGGCGCAATTTGCGCTCTCGATTGGCCAAGGTCAAACTTCTTGGTGCAGGTGCTGGACGACTCCGATGATGCTACCACCTCGGCGCTCATCAAGGAGGAGGTTGAGAAATGGCAGCGGGAGGGCGTGCGGATAGTGTACAGGCACCGGGTGATCAGGGACGGATACAAGGCTGGAAACCTCAAATCAGCAATGAACTGCAGTTATGTGAAAGACTATGAATATGTTGTCATCTTCGATGCCGATTTCCAGCCACAGGCGGATTTCCTCAAGCGCGCCATGCCCCATTTCAAGGTTCGACTCGACTGACCAATTCTTACTGCTGTAGTTGTATTTCTGCTTCAATTATTTGACAGTCAAGCCTATCAGTTATGTTTTTCTGACAAAATTCAATGTGCGGCCTCCAGGGGAAGGACGATGTTGGGTTGGTTCAGGCGAGATGGTCGTTCGTGAACAACGATGAGAACCTGTTGACCAGATTACAGAACATAAACCTGTGCTTCCACTTCGAGGTGGAGCAGCAGGTGAATGGAGCGTTTCTCAACTTCTTCGGGTTCAATGGGACTGCCGGAGTGTGGAGAATCAAGGCTCTTGAGGACTCCGGTGGCTGGATGGAGAGGACAACGGTGGAGGACATGGACATTGCCGTCCGGGCACATCTCAAGGGATGGAAGTTCCTCTACCTGAATGATGTTGAGGTACTGGCACAAATTTCCCTATGACTTATGCAGAGTTTACCTTTGCATAGAGATTAAAAAGTCATAAAATTTAACTTTTGTAACTTTCCTTTCAGTGCCAATGCGAGTTGCCAGAATCATATGAGGCATACAGAAAGCAGCAGCACAGGTGGCACTCAGGCCCCATGCAGCTGTTTAGACTCTGCTTTGTGGACATTATAAAATCCAAGGTATGAGCCGTTTTCTGATGACGCACTATGAAAGTTAAAATGTCCAGCCATGTATGTTTATTCACTAAAATGTAGTTTTCTGCAAGAAGCCAACAGCTTGGCAACATGTTTTGGATTTATAGGATAATGTACAAGATGCAGTAATTGTCAAGAGGCATCAAGTAGAATGCTTTTGTACATAATTGTTTGACAAAATTTAGTTAAGTTACATTCACCCTCTTATACTCAAGTAGTCGTCAATTTCCACACAGAAAAACCTTTTTCAGTTCACTTGAAGTAGAACTATTGACATATATCCTACCGCATCCATGCCGGCACATCTTTAGTTCTTATCTTTGTCCCCTAATTTGTATTCTAGCGCCATTTTGTCGTGTGTTGTGTAATGCATGTATGGATAATTGGCCTAATGATGCTGCTTGCTTTGTGCTGCAGATTGGATTCTGGAAGAAGTGCAACCTGATATTCCTATTCTTCCTCCTCCGCAAGCTCATCCTGCCCTTCTACTCATTCACCCTCTTCTGCGTCATCCTCCCCATGACAATGTTCGTCCCCGAGGCCGAGCTTCCCGCATGGGTGGTATGCTACATTCCAGCGACAATGTCCATCATGAGCATCCTGCCATCCCCAAAGTCCTTCCCGTTCATCGTCCCGTACCTCCTCTTCGAGAACACCATGTCGGTGACCAAGTTCAACGCCATGATCTCCGGCCTGTTCCAGCTCGGGAGCGCCTACGAGTGGGTGGTGACCAAGAAGTCGGGCCGCTCCTCCGAGGGCGACCTCGTGGCGCTCGTCGAGAAGCACACCGCACAGCAGCAGCAGAGGGTCGGGTCGGCGCCGGACCTCGCCGGGCTGGCGGCCAAGGACTCGTCGCTCCCCAAAAAGGACGCCCCCAAGAAGAAGCAGAAGCACAACAGGATCTACCGGAAGGAGCTGGCGCTGTCGTTCCTCCTGCTGACGGCGGCGGCTCGCAGCGTGCTGTCGGCGCAGGGCATCCACTTCTACTTCCTCCTGTTCCAGGGCGTCTCCTTCCTCGTGATGGGCCTCGACCTGATCGGCGAGCAAGTGGAGTGACATTGATACCATGACAGCAGCGACCGAAGGTTACGACGGCGGTTATTTTTCGTTACTTTGCAGGCATCAGAGGAGCCCTCTGTAAAGGGTGGCAACGTCTGATGCCTGTGTGATGCTTACAGGAGGAAGCTCGCTCGCTCTCTCTGATCCCTTGCCTGCCCTAGGGTGGGTGGGGGGTCTGGAGCATACAAACTGAAATGTGGAGAATGTAGATAGATATAGCTTTGGATCATCATCATCATCATCAGAAAAGCCTGGGAGACGCTTTTATTCTTTCGGGTACGTCGAAATTCTTTTGTAAGAAACAAGAAATCAAAACCCTTTTGGGGGGGTGGGTGGGTGCCTAGATGACGGGTGGTCCTTTGTTGCATGTTGACAGACTTTACCTTCAAATGAAGATAATACTTGTTTTCGCCTTGTACTTTTTGCCACGATCAATCAGTTAATTATCAGAGATACATGTTCAGCTCTTCACCTCTCTGTCTTTTTTCCCTTGTAGTAATTCTTATGCATATGCTTGCATCTTCTGGATGATAGTAGGCTAGTAGCCTTGTATTAAGTGGCAGCTTCACAAATGGAGGCTGGCGGTTGAATGAGTGAATGAATGTACGGGGGACCTGGTTCCATGCTGTCTTTGTTTGGCCCTGTCATGTGCACTGGCATGGGACACATTCGTTGCTTGTTTGTTTGCTTATTTGTTTGATCCGTGTCGCTATCGGCGAGAAGGACGTGTACCCCCGGGTTTGTCCCTGGGCTTGGCCTAGAGAGCAGTCCATGTGGAGGCGAATAGGAACTCACAGTGCTAGGTTTTCTTGGACCGTTCCCTGACGTTGCATGTTCTTGCCTGCCTTATCTTCCAACTGGCGAATTGGGATCAGAAACTAACTAACCACTTCTCTGTCAATCCGTCAGTCAGTTGCCTTGTCGTCCAGTTCATCCTCCTTTATTACTCCTTTCATTCTGAATTACTTGTCGAAAAAATGAATGTATCTAGATGTATTTTAGTTCTAAATACATCTATTTTTATCTATTTCCGCAAGAGGAGATCTGGCCGCTCGTACGCATCGGTTGAGGCCTTCCCTTGACCCCGTGCCGCCACTCAACCCCACCCATCCCTCCCCCCTTCTTGCCACCGTCCACAGTGCCGCCAGGCAAAGCCGGGCCGGCAGGGCGGTGGCAGGGCTTCCCCACCCTTCAAGCATCACGGCAGGACGGCCAGATCGCGAGGAGGCATCGGGCGGCAACTCTTGGCGGCGGCGTGCGCGGCGCGGCAGCGGCGTCTAGGATGCGAGCTCGGGGGCCGATCCAATCTTTGCGGCGCGGCGGCGATGGTTGCGGCCGGCCCTTTATCGGGCGGCAGCAGCTGCAAGCGCGGCGCGGCCCTATGCCGGGGAGGGCGGCGGTTGCGGCCGGCGCGCCATCGGGTGTCGGATCGACAGCGACGGCGTGGAGGCCATGGTGGTCTGGTCGGCGGCGCTTCTGGTCAGATCTGATCTGGCCGGTGCAGCCGGCGGTGGTGGCCATCTCCTCCGTCGGAGGTGGTCGGCCTGACGCTGGATGGTCTGATCTCGAGATCCATCATCTAGCTCCGGCTGCGAGTCGGGAAGACATAGTTGTCGGTGAAAACCGAGCTAATGGCAGGCGATGACGGCGTTCTGCGTCATTACCTTGATGAAGGCGTCGTCGCGTAACTACTGTCGATCCACTCGTGTTGCTTCGGGGGAAACCCTAGGATCTGGTCTTCCAGATCGGACGATGGCGCTACTACGGTGTCGTTTTCTCTCTTGGGAGCATTGTTTGTGAAGCAGCGTGAAAGACAGAGGCAAGAGGTGGCGCGGCTTTGTCTTGCACGAAGTTTTCGGTGGAGATGTCAAGTCATGCCTGGCCGACGGGTGCTACGCTATGTCATGCCTGGTCGGCAGATGCTACGCATGACAGATCTTCCAGAATCTTCGCGTCTGGATGGACGAGCGCGGGGCGGTGGTGCCATTGGTCGCCGTGGTGGCGTCGACGCATGGACGGACTGGCAAGGATGATGCAGATCTCTTTCCTGAAGATGGGTCGGTGTTTCAATGAAGATGACGGCGTCTAGAATGTATGCAGGTGGTGTACGCTTTAGGTCTGCTGCACCGGCTATTGGTTCCGATACGTTATGTGAATGGATCGGCAACGACACCAGGGTTAGATGTGGGAAGTGAGAGACACTATCGAGTTTTGTAGGTGTGAGTGGTGGCTTGATGTTATGTTTTTGTTAGACCTTTGTTGAATAATAAATAAAGATGATTGTATGCATCGATTGATGCAGAGGCCAAGGGTCTTAACCTCCTTTTCCAAAAAAATGTTTTAAATACATCCATTTATATCTGTTTCTGCAACAAGTAATTCGTGGCGGAGGGAGTACTTACCTTGATCCTCCTGACGTTGGAAGTTTCATGATCCGGCTGCAGACATTCCAACTCATCGTACGTACTCCCTCCGTTCGGAAATACTCGTCATTGAAATGGATGTATCTAGATGCATTTTAGTTCTAAATACATTCATTTTGATGGCAAGTAATTCCGAACGAAGGGAGTAGTACCTAGCTACCCAAGTCACAGTCTGAAGCTCTTTATTCTCTGTATCAGCACGGACACGGGCTATTTGCTGCTGAGTGTCGTTGCAAAGGCAAGCCCCGTGTCCCCCGTGAAGAAGCTGACGGCCGAGGAGCGAGTCAGGGAGTCAGCGAAGAGAAAGGGCCAGAGGCACGCGATGGACGCAAAGGACGAAGCACCGGCCGCGTCCGCCTTCGCCGCCGCCGCGCAACAGGAGGACACCAACGCCCACGTCGCGGCGGCAACAAGGGAGGCGCTGATCTACCTAGGGTTAAACCCAGGTCAGCACGGGCTCATCAACGCCGCCGTGGCCATGGCCAGTACCGGGTCGTCTGCGTTTCCTCAGATGGTGCTACTAGAGTCGCCCCGTGTGTCGACGACTCACCCGATTCCCGGTTTCCATGTCTACCCGCAAGCCTCCCGACTCTCCGGGGAATGCTCGCCGGAGGTGAGCGTGGTGGCACCTTCCACACCCGCGCCAATCGACCTGAACGCCACACTGATAACCGGTGGCTCGTCATCCGGTGGGGCGAGGAAACGCACGCGGGAGATGCCAGCCATCATGCTCCCCGGAGCCCGCAACCTATTCGACAGAATGCCGGCGGCCGGCGACGACGAGATGGCTAACTGTTTCATGGAGAGCATCATCTTCGACGGTGGTACGGCGTCCGCTGGCGGTGCCGCCGCGGCTGGCTACAATCCCGATGAGACACAAAGTCAGGACGGCCGAGGGCCGTTCACGCCGTCGACCTTTGATCAAGCTGGCATGTAGGACGTCTTCATGCAAGATCAGGTCGGCCGGGACCTGGACAGCTTTCCGCTCGACCACGAGTTTTCGGAGGACTACGACTTCAAGGAAGAGGATAAGTTGGACATCGACTGGGAGCCTTTGTTCGAGGACGAACTCGCCAACCAAGCCGTCGGGATGAAGCCGAAGTGCAAGAGCAGGTGGACGAAGGCATACACGACGGCCGAGCAAGCTCCTTTGTGAGTGTTGGAGGGACATTGGGCAAGACCCCAAGGTCGGCGCTGAACAAAAGGCATCAACCTTTTGGACTCGTGTCCATCGTGAGTTCCATGAACGCAAGAAGTTTCCGCCGTACCAAATGCAAAGCACGCGCGAATGTGTATCCATTTCGAAGTGATGGAAGGTGATCCAATAAGAGTGCAATAAGTTTTATGCCACTTTTGAGAGCATCAAGGCACGCTCTGTGAGCGGCATCCGTATGCAAGACATGGTATGCATTCAAGCGCCCCTCTTTGTGTCATTTCGTTTATACTTGCATGTCCATTTCCATATCCATTTGTCAATATGGTTGCATGCAATTCATTTATAGACATTCCAAGCTTTGGAGGCATTCAAGGTCTAACACGAAGGCAAGTCCTTCAACCTCTCCCATTGTTGAAGGGTCATCAAAGACGAGGAGAAGTTCAATGCACAATATGTCGCCCTCATGGCGCGTGAGTGGAAGAAAGACGTGGAGGAGGTTATGAAGGGCGAGAAGGCACGACCGCAGGGGAAGACCAACTTCAAGAAGAAGGGCAAGCGGGATGCGGCATCAACCGCCTTGATCACAACCGTGGAGGGCATGATGACCAAGAAGGACTCAAGGGAGGAGAAGTGCTGGCAAGACAAGGAAGAGCAAATGAATGCCTTCATGAAGATCCAAAGGAGGAGGCTTGAGATGAAGGCGAAGAAGCACACGAGGATGCTTGAGATGGAGGCGGAGAAGCAAACCAAGATGCTAGAGACCGAGGCCGCCAATGCCAAGACCAAGGCGAAAGAAGTGGCTCTAACTAGCATGATGACGGAGGTGGAGATCATGAAGGTGGATCTCAGCACTGTGTCACCAAGGAAGAGGCCGTGGTTCGAGAAGATGCAGGCCGACATGCTCAAGTTCGACGACGAGTGATCTCTGAAGGTGAGCGCCATCCTTTTTTGTATGCCGGCAAGTGTGTCGGCATATGACCACGGTCGCGATGGCGTGGTCGAACTCCCGCCCCTTTTTTATGCGCTGGCATGTGTGCCGGCCACTGACAAGTGCGCCAGCATGAACTATGTGGTGTTTTTTTGAATCTGGCATTGTATGCCGGCCGCTGGCATGGTGCCGGCATGAACTTTGGGCGACAGCATGGCCGATGTCATGATCTACAGCCGCGGGCCTTTTTCAAATTTGTGCTCGAAGATAAAATGGATCGCGGGCGTTGTGCGCACTGCCGACTTAAATGTTAAACAAGACGAACGGCCGATTCAAACGGACAAAAAGCGGACGAAGGCACCGTTCGTTTGAGTCGGCGCGTTGGAACAGCTCTCGGTTGCCTTGTGGCCCAGTTCCTGCAGTACTTAACTTGGTCCTCTGTCGACTGGAAGTTCCATGGTCTGGCTGCAGACGTTCCAACTCACCGAGCGTACGTAGCCACCAGCCACAGTCTGAAGCTCTTTTTTTCTCTGTATCCGCGTTCAGCACGAACTCTTTGCTGCTGATCGTGCCGATGCTGAACCGAGGGAGAAGAATCACGCCCACGGGTGGAGTGTCGTTGCACGCATGTTTTGTTTGGAAATGAGTTTTGTTTGTGTCTGGAGGATACTGCATGTGGTACGGGTGGCGGTCGCGGTCGTGGGCGCCGGGTGCGGGAGACAGCGCACGTTGCGAGGAGAGGAAAGAGACCTCTCCCTCCCCGTCAGTCAGTCGCTCTCGGGGTCGATCTAGCGAGCAGCGAGTCCACCGGGGACGCCGGCAACGTCGGCATCGGCGGATAAAACATCGCTCCGCAGCTGCAGTCCCCTTGCACATGTCTCCGCGAGGCAAGGGCCCGCCACCGATACCATCCGGCCGATCCCCAGGGTTGCACTTGCCAATTGCCATGCCGCCGCGCGCGAGGGGGGAGCGCCCCCTTTCTTGTTCGTTTGGGAGGCGCGGCGTCGTACGAGCTCACGTGCTGGCGCCGTCCGTGTAGGTGCCCCGCCGATTGGATGCGCGCACCGTCGCCGTCGTCGGGTGCAGGAGTAGCACACTGCTCGCTACGGCGGTCCAGTGAGATGCGCCGGTGATCACATACGACGTGGTCGATTCCGTATCACTTCGCGTGCCGGCCGCGAGATGCATGCCCACACGCCAACCGGCCCAAAGAATCTACGCAAGAATTACTTGGGTGTTCGTGCGTGCCATCATGCGTGTACCAGCAACCTCACTATATACTGTAGTTCGAAGAAGCTGGACGCATGATTCACACAAGTTAGCTGCTCATCATTTCCCCCTCATGCTCACTCCATGACAGCATGTACTACCACAAGTGCGTAAAACTTTTTAAGCAGGTCTGCGCCCAGGGTAACTCATACCAGAAATCAAGCAAAGACATTTGGTGGATCTCAAGTACGACGAACCCAAACCGAAGTGCTTTCAGCTAATCGAGCGATTTATTGAGTGCGCGCACCTGCACCATTATGCCCACACAGATGGACGGCCAGAGTGGTACGTTGCCAGGTTGGTTCATACAGGATGCAGCCCCGCACCAGGGGGCTCTATGTACAGAAACAGGCCAAACGATACAGATGTACGTACTTGCTTGCCATCATTATTGGTTTTGTGCTTCTCTTCTAATTCAGGCCAGTCGAGGGAGGCCCAGCTAGCCAGCCAGCTTCCACGATCCATCATCATCGCCTCTCAAGAGGGAGACTAATAATGACCGCGTAATCATCCACCGCTGCCTTCTGTAGTCCCTTGAGTGAAGCCAGCGAGCGTGTGCTTGTGGGACTGCTCCAATGGAGGCTCGGATGATTGTGCCGGGACCGGACCTAGAAATTATCTTAGCTACTTGCCCGACCCTTTATTGCCGCCGTCGTCGTCGTCGTCGTCTTCCAGGTCGCTGAACGACACGTCCTCCTCCCGCCCCAGCGAAGCCCTGTTGCTTGCTGCCGCTACCGCCTCGGGCTCCTCGGTTGAGTCATCGTCAGGCCATTCGTCCACTTCGTCTTCATCGGTGTCGGCGTGGAGTCTGGACTGGACGAGTGGGGCCCTGATTTTATCTTTCACTGACAACAGCTCTTCTTCGATCACTGACTTGTCGATGATTTCCACTTCGGTGGTTGACACTGGGAACTTCTCGGCCTCGATTTCTGGCGTGATGTCGGAGGTGGGTTCTTCAAACGAACGGACCTCTGATATGGAGACTTCTTTGTCTTGGATGATTGAAGGTTCTATCACCTTCTCTTCAGCTGGGGCAGAGGATTCATTCGCATTCTCTGATGATTCTCTGGTAGTTTCAGATCCTCGCTTATTCTTAGCCTGTAAGCTTTGCAGCAGCTCCTCCCTTGCTTCTAGGATCTGCATGGGAAAAGGGGAAATTAAAATGTGGAAATAATTTGGAACAGAAAATAAATGAGACCTAAGGAGAAAATCACTCTGGTAGTGTGCATTGAAAAATAAAAACACTTGATCAAGTTTGAAGCAACAATTAAGTAAATGCCGCCCTTTCTTGATTCTATGCTGTCACAACTTGAAGTGCATCTTAGCATACCTCCCGGTTGAGATGGATATGTGGCCACACAAGAAAAGATCGGGTCCGGAATGATGAAATACGTGATAGAGTTGGGGGCGCACTGTTTGAAGAAAAGCTTGTCCAACATCGTCTGAGATGGTGTGGCCATACAACGCAGGCCTCCAGAAGCGCCAGTGCATAGCGATGGTTAAAGCATGCTGATAATGTCAAGAGAGGTTGGGGTAGAACAAACTTGGCATGGGAGGAGTCCAGGAAGAGAGATCTGAAGGACCGGAATATCACCAAAGAACTAGCCATGGACAGGGGTGTGTGGAAGTTAGCTATCCACGTGCCAGAACCATGACTTGGTTTCAAGATCTTATGGGTTTCAACTCTAGCCTAGCCCAATTTGTTTGGGACGGATAGGCCACCTGAAGCGAAACGATTTAATCAATTTAAGCAAACAGAATTCATCCTATTTGCAGTCTGAAACTGTTAATATAAGTTGTGCATTAAGGGTGTGTTTGGTTTTAGGCATAGGGTAGAATGTAATGGGTTCATCCTACACATAGCACATATTGTTGGGTTTAGTTTGAAAAGGAACCAGAACACACATTCCTCAAAAGAGAATATACTCCTTAGACACAGTTCCACCCCTCTCGACTCACCGTCCATGCCCTCTCACCACACCCAATCATATCCCATCGTCTATGGTGGCAGCGGAGATGGTCAGATGGAAAGAGCAGCGGTGCTTCCAGTGAGAATGCGACCAGTGGCGTTGGGCTAGCAGCCATGGAAAATCAGTGGCGGCGGCTACCGAGGAAGAGAGGCAGTGTGGCGGGAGGGGTAGCCGTTGGCTGCTGGGTGGCGTCCGATTTGGCCAAGAGCAAGCCGGCAAGGAAGCCGACGCAGACCCACGTGCCATGGGGGTGTTCGCCGTGGTTTGCGTGCTGACCGCCCAGGTGCTGTACGCCGCGCTGTTCAAGGTGCTTCTGCTTGGCATGGTGTTCTCTACCTCAGGTACCCCAGGTTCTCTAGGATTGAGCCGAATCGATCTACTCACGCCAACCTTTTTCTTTCTCGCTTGAGAGCTTCATCTTCTTGGCTAGCCTTTTCAGCTAGCTAGCTTTTTCTCGAGAGAGTACAGAAATGCAAGCAAGAGAGAATATATTGCTACTGGTTGTAAACTGCAATCAGCAAGTGCATGTGTGGTAATGTCAAGTCTGAACTCTGAAGTGTTGGTGCATGCGGGAGTCTGAACTCTGAACTATGAACTCTTAAGTGTGTACCACATGTCAGTTATTTATGGATGCAGCTACTGATGTTGTGTGGTTGTGGTGTGATCCTACTTAGTCGGATCGTTTGATATCGCTATTTGCTGCAACTGATGGTTCTATACTGAAATACAATTGACATTTTTGCTCAGTTCAAATAATTTGTAGATAAAAGAGGTAATCTCACCATTTCTATTGCACATATGCAGAGGTAATCTCACCATTTCTATACAAGAGGCGACCTGAACCAAATTCGTTTTATTTCATCTCCCCAACCAAACACTGAAATGCAACCCTACAGGTCACCTAATTATCCGAAGTTCCGAACCAAACACAGGAACGGAACCAAGCCGTTCCAGTGGAATGGAACCATGACATCCCATTCCATTTTGTTCCCAAACTAAACATAGCCTAAGGGTCACATTTCTACCACAGATCACCCAGTTCCAGGATCGAAGATTCAGTTCTTTACATGTGCGTACTAAATAACTAAATATAGCATATCAAATCATATATCACCTGTAAAGGGACCAAATAGTTCTCAAGATAATAAATTTCTTGACTACAAAGAGCTTGTGGTGCTATAGCCTATAGTTATAGCCTTATATAGGCATATAGCCTGGAGTTGCTAAATGTCCCATTAATTCTGTAAGAAGCACTCCATTCATTACAACATACATAGCACAAAAGCCATAATAAATTAAAAACAATGTGCCAAAAACATGATAAATACTGTGAGTAATGCAGGAAACTACCTGTGGTGTTGAAAGAAGTTCGGCATCTTGTTTGTTCAGTTTTGAGTGCAGAAGCACAAAATATATCTTCCAGAAACATGCTTCACTCATATCAGTGGAGCAAATCTGAACCTTTAAATCTGATAAGCTTGGCACAAGGTGTTCCATGGATAGTGCATGCACATACTGAGCATTCGACAGTTCAAAATCTAAAGATCAAGAGAAACTGTGTAAGAGATTTAAGGTAATCAGTGAGGTCTACTACACATAACATGATTCTATTTGAGAGAGACAAGCATGAGTTATATGATGCAACTAGAGGCCAACAAAGCATCAGGAAACCAATTCAGGACTAAAAGGCGTAGAGAGGGTATGCATAAATAGGGTGAACTATTTATTCCAGAACTAAATGTTAGCTCAATATCACGTCAAGCTGAAATGGAGATACCTATTACCTATGTATCCTAAAGTGATGCATTCTGCAGCAATAGGGGAACGCTGCTTGAAATCAATTCTGTGATATTTACATCATTTCCTGTGCATAGCTACATAATGCGCAACCTCTAAAAAGATATGAAGCATTCATGACTGCTGTGGAAAGCTATAAAACCGATGGAGCGTGGTATTACATATTTACATTCATATTAAACAAGTTATGGTGCTTAAGAGTTAAGACATTGACCTGATTTAGTTAATCAAATTGATAGCATGACAACGGAAAAATCATGAATATGCGAAAATGCATCGCTAGATGGACAGAATCACAACATCAAGATTCCAAAAGTATAGTTGGTACCAAGCAGGTGTACAAGCAATGCAGAACAAAATAGGCTAGCATCAATGAACTGATAAGTGATAACCGATGTAGGTAGCTTTCAAAGGAAGTGCAATGGCATTCCAGAGTGCACGTGGGGACTTCAATCTATTCAACAAACTACATAGAACTAAACCAGTCGAGAAAGGAGTTTCGGGACTCTAAGGTGCGCATATCAATTAATTCAGGACGAGCATGCTTGAGATCTTTGCAGGAAAGTTCTAACACTACCTCCAGCATCTACTTTCTTCATTAATCGGCAGTTCCGCACTGAAACTGAGACCACAACGTCCACCCATTTCATTCCGGTGCACCAAATTATTAAGTTACGCATTATCTGAATCGGCAGTTCGGCACTGAATCTTACCGTCTGCATAACGCTCGCTGATGAAGAGGGGGAAATCGAGCCACGTCTCAGGCCGCGTCGAGATGTGCTTCACGAAGACCAGCACCTCCTCGGTCCCGCCGGCGACGGGCTCCCCTTCGTCGGGCTCCTCCTCCCCGAACGGCAGGAGCGAGGACGCGATCTTGGAGATCTCTGCCACGGCCAGGTTGCTCTGCAGCATGGAGATGCCGCTCCTCACCCTGCCCCCGATCTCCGCCAGATCGCTCCGGATCCCCGCGATCCCGTCCCCGTCCACGTCCACATCGCCCCCCTCTCCGTCGTCCGCCTCCGCGGGCGCGGCGCGCGGGGACGAGGACTCCGGCTCCGGCGGGGGCGGCGGTGGGGCGAGGAAGGACGCCACGCCCCACAGGCGGCGGGTGAGGGTCTCGGTGAGCTCGGAGATGTCGTCCTTGACGCCGCGGCTCGGGGTGATGGGCTCCTCGGGCTCCTCGTCCTCGGGATCGCGCGGCGAGGACCCCTCCGCGGCCGGCCTGCCGGCGGAGGAGGCCTCGGATTCGGAGGCGTCGGAGTCGGGGTCGGGCTCGCCGGAGAGCGTGGCCGCGATGGAGCGCGTGAGCCACGACATGCTGTGGTGCGGTGCGCGCGTGGGAAGAGGGTGGGGGGAGGAGGATCGATGCTGAGCTCTGGGAGTGGGTAGATTCTGGAGTTGTAGATCAGTGTGTGTTTGGGGCCGTCCGATCAGCAAGCGACGGGGATGATCACGTCTGTGTATTCAGTGGTAGACTCTGGCATCAACAACCCTGGCGAGGCTCCGTCTGAAGCTTGGAATTTTTCGGAATGATTATTTTGCGGGTGAACATTGAATATCATAACTTGTCATACAGGTTGGTAGTAGTGTCGTTATATATGCATAGAGGTTCTGAAACTTAATTAAGTGAGATGTAAAAGTAATACTATTTGATAACTAAAATTGCCATTCTCGCACCACTAAACTTGTCATAAAAACGTTTAAAATTATTATATGTTCGTGCCACACGTGTCGCACTTATCAAGGTCCTTTACATAAGAACAATATGAATCTTGTCAGACTTAACTATGAGATTATTACCCTTATCCTTAAGACTAAAGGTGTCAAACAAATTCAAAAATTTAGGTCTATTTGTTTGCTAAATGTTAGATTTAAAATCTTCATTAAGACTCTTATGAATAGACTTAGTGAGGTCGTACAATTTTTGAGGTATCATGTTTAAACTGTCTTTATTAAAGATAGATATATCATGGAGGGGGTGTTGATTTTACATGAGGCCTTGAATACAATTCATACTAAAAAAACAGAGTGATGCTTTTCAAAGTGGACTTTGAAAATCTCGGCAAAAAGGTGGACTTCGAAAAGACATATGACAAAATCAAATGGCCCTTTGTCCATACTCCCTCCGTCTTGCAATACATGACATATAATTTGAATGCAAATGTCTCATAATAGATGGTGCAATGGATCAAAGCGCTACCTTTGTCATTTGCCTTGGTCCACGGGCTTTTTTTCTCACGCCATGTGTAAGTGCATCTAGTGCCACCCCTAGTTGGTTTTGGAGTATTGACGACAAACCTAGTTGAGGGACTAATGTGTTTGTGTGAATTGCAGGATAACACAGGTAAAAGTCCCTCATTGATTCGGTTTTCCTACCAGAGATGACCCCTAAAAATATATGAAGACATTGAAGTCAAAGGTGGTATATGAAGATATTCACATTGAAGACTATGACAAGAGAAGACACCACATGAAGCCTATGGAGCTCGAAGACTTAGATCTTTCGTATTTATTTTTCTTTTGTGTTGAGTCATAGGAACCACCGTACTGTTAAGTGGGGTTGTAGGATCGAAAGTATGTCTAGAGGGGGGGTGATTAGACTACTTGACCAAATAAAAACTTAACCTTTTCCCAATTTTAGTTCTTGGCAGATTTTAGCTATTGTAGGACAAGTCAAGCAATCATCACACAATTCAAGCAAGCATGCAAAGAGTATATTGGCAGCGGAAAGTAAAGCATGCAACTTGCAAGAATGTAAAGGGAAGAGTTTGGAGAATTCAAACGCAATTGGAGACACGGATGTTTTTCCCGTGGTTCGGATAGGTGGTGCTATCCTACATCCACGTTGATGGAGACTTTAACCCACGAAGGGTAACGGTTGCGCGAGTCCACGGAGGGCTCCACCCACAAAGGGTAACGGTTGCGCGAGTCCACGGAGGGCTCCACCCACGAAGGGTCCACGAAGAAGCAACCACCCACGAAGGGTCCACGAAGAAGCAACCTTGTCTATCCCACCATGGCCATCGCCCACGAAGGACTTGCCTCACTAGCGGTAGATCTTCACGATCTTGTCGGAGGCTCCCAAGTGACACCTAGTCAATCTAGGAGACACCACTCTCCAAGAAGTAACAAATGGTGTGTAGGTAATGAACTCCTTGCTCTTGTGCTTCAAATGATAGTCTCCCCAACACTCAACTCTCTCTCATAGGATTTGGATCTGGTGGAAAGAAGATTTGAGTGGAAAGCAACTTGGGGAAGGCTAGAGATCAAGATTCATATGGCAGGAATGGAATATCTTGGTCTCAACACATGAGTAGGTGGTTCTCTCTCAGAACATATGAGTTGGAATTGTGTATGTGTTCTGATGGCTCTCTCCACGAATGAAGAGGAGGTGGAGGGGTATATATAGCCTCCACACAAAATCCAACCGTTACACACAGTTTTCCAATCTCGGTGGGACCGAATCAAAAAACTCGGTCGGACCGAAAAGGTAAACCTAGTGACCGTTAGAGATTTTCGGTGGGACTGACATGCAACTCCGTAGGACCGATATGGTTAGGGTTTGGGCATAACGTAATCTCGGTGAGACCGATTACACAAACTCGGTGAGACCGATTTTGGTAATAAGCTAACCAGAGAGTTGGTCAGGCAAACTCGGTGGGACCGATTTGCTCTTTCGGTGAGACCGAAAAGTTACAAAAAGGAAACACTGAATTTACATTGCAATCTCGGTGGGACCGATTCGCTCTTTCGGTGAGACCGAAAAGTTACGAAAGGGAAATAGAGAGTTTGCAATCCCATCTCGGTGAGACCGAGATCCCTATCGGTAGAACCGAATTGCTAGGGTTTGGCAGTGGCTTATGACAAGTGAAACTCGGTGGCGCCGGATAGAAAGAATCGGTAGGACCGAGTTTGGCTTAGGGTTTAGGTCATATGTGGATATGGGAAAGTAGTTGAGGGTTTTGAAGCATATCACTAAGCACATGAAGCAAGAGGCTCATTAAGCAACACCTCATCCCTCCTTGATAGTATTGGCTTTTTCTAAAGACTAAATGTGATCTTGGATCACTAAAATATAAAATGAAGAGTCTTGAGCTATTGAGCTTGAGCCAATCCTTTGTCCTTAGCATTTTGAGGGTTCCACTTTCACATCCATGCCATGTCAATCATTGAGCTTTCCTGAAATAATCATCTTGGAATAGCATTAGCTCAATGAGCTATATGTTGTTATGAATTACCAAAACCACCTAGGGATAGTTGCACTTTCAGGGGTCCAAGAGAACCAGTCAGAATGACTGAAGTGATGCCTAACCAAAAACACCTATGTCTTCGAGTGAAGACTATGAGAGCGCATCTTGTCCAGAGTCAGACAAGTCAGCTTTGCTTGTAGCCCAAGTAAAATTGCCGTGTGAGTTTGAAATCTGACCGTTGGAACACGTGTCAGTTCCTTAGTGACCCAGGGTCATTTCGGACAAATCAGGTCGGGTTGCCAAGTGGCTATAAATAGCCCACCCCCCACAACCATAAACGGTTGGCTGCTTAGATTGAGAGTACGGCTTTTGTCGTTTGAGAGCAACCCACCTCGAAGCCTTTGAGAGAGAATTCCTTGCGAGGATAAAGCCCTAACCACCCAGAGCCAGAGAGAATTGGGCATCACTTAAGTCCTCTTGTCTGTGTGATCTGAAGACTTATTACACTTGAGGACTATGCATCCTCCAGCCGGTTAGGCGTCGCGTTCTGAGCATCCAAGAGACATTGTGGATTGCCGGTGAACAAAGTCTGTGAAGGTTTGGGAGTCTACCTAGAAGACTTACCAGAGTGATTGGGCGAGGTCTATGTGACCTTAGCTCAAGGGGATTACGGCGAGGACTGGGTGTCCTGAGCTGCGTGTTCAGAACTGGGTGTCCGGGACTGTGTGTCCTAAGGTTTGAATACCTAGCCGCCCCAACCAGACATACAGTTGTCACAGCAACTGGAACTGGTCCAACAAATCATTGTCTTCAACGAGTCACTGGTTTCATCTTCCCTTCCCTTTACTTACTGTTGCTCCTTGTGAAGTCATTGTATGTTTGCACTATCTTTTGTCTTCATTGAGTGACTGCATGTTTTGTATGGCTTCATAATATCTTCCTACCTGATCCTTACTACATTGCTGCTATTAAGTCATTGTGCTTTCACTTCATTGAATACTTGACTATGGCTTGTCTAGTGTAGTCTATCTTCCGCGGCATGGTAATAGGTTAATTTCTATCGTTTGTCTTCATAACTTCCATGTTTTGAAGACTTTCATAAAAATCGCCTATTCACCCCCTCTAGTCGATATAACGCACTTTCAGTTGGTATCAGAGCAAGGTGCTCCCTTGTTCTGTGTGATTCGGTTTAACCACCTGGAGTTTTAGCTATGTCGACTGCAAGGATAATTAAAGTCTCCGCTGCGTGCCCCGTCTTCGATGGAACTGAATATCCCTACTGGAAGAATAAGATGCGCATGTATCTTGAAGCCATTAATGTCGACCTATGGTATGTCGTCGAAAACGGCGTTCCCAAGACTGGAGAAGGTGTCACTGCTGCTGACGTCAAGAAATTTGTTCAACTGGACTCTACTGCCAAGAATATCATCTGTGGTCACCTGACCAAAGGACACTATGGCCGTATGAGTGCTTTGAAGACATCTAAGCTGGTCTGGGACTGGCTCTCCAAGGTCAATGAAGGCATCTCAACCCAGAGAGATCAGAGAATCAGTGTCCTTCGCAACCTCTTCAACCACTTCAAGCAAAATGACAATGAGAATGTCCAGCACACTTTTGACCGACTCACTGACATCACAAATGAGCTTCAAGCCCTCGGCGCTACTGAGATCACCAAACATGAAGTCGTCAAGACACTACTGAGATCACTTGATAGTTCGTTTGACATCCTAGCCCTGATGATTCAAGAACGTCCTGATTTCAAGACAATCGATCCATCTGACATACTTGAGAGGCTCAACACACATGAGTTTCAGCTTTCTGAGAAAAGAGATATCTATGGTCCAAACTATGGGCGAACTCGTGCCTTGAAGGCAAAAGTTGTTTCCTCATCTGAAGAAGAATCTGACAGCAGTTCTGATGATCCTAAAGACATTGGAAGGGAACTTGCTATGAAGAAGTTCCAAAAATTCACCAAGAAGAAAGGCTTCAGAAAGTCTTCCCGATCAAGCTCAAGGAATGATGAAGCTTCTGCTCACAACTACAAGAAGAAAACATGTCACAAGTGCAAGAAACCTGGCCACTTCATCTCTGAGTGTCCACAGTGGGACAATGAGAACAAAAAGAAGAAGAAGAGCAAGGAATATGACTCTGACGACAAGAAGAAGAAGAAATACTCAAAGTCTTCGTCCAAGTCTTCCTCAAAGTCTTCATCACACAAGAAGAGCTCATCTGGCAAGGCACGTGCGTTTGTTGGCAAGGAAATGGATTCAGAGGAGGAGTCCGCTTCTGAGGAGGCGGAGGTGGAGTCTGAGGAGGAGTCCGATTCAGGCATCGCAAGTCTGGCTACAGCATACGTTGCCAAGTCCATCTTCAATACTGAAGACAATGACCTCGTCACTGACACCGATGCAAATGGCAAGGACTACTCCGCTTCTACCTACTGCTTCATGGCACGCGGTGCCAAGGTAAACACACGCACTACTTACTATCAAACATCTAGTGACGATGACTCTGATTGTGATTCAAAACCCAGCTACAAAACACTTGCTAAAATTGCAACTGAACAACAGAAAGCTATGGAACATATTCAAAAACTGTTAGACAGAAGCGATGATCTGTTAGGTGCTGAAATGACTCGATCTGAATCCTTAATTAAAGACATAAAAAATCTTCACGTTAAGTATCAGGAACTTGAAAGTCGTCATGAAACTCTCTCAACACCTCATGAAAAGCTTTCCTATGATTATCTTCAAAGGAAGCAAGATCTTGAGAAATTGAGAGCGGTTCATGAAGATCTTCAAAAGGAAAACGAGTCACTTCACTCCAAACAGATCAGTCCCGCTCAGGAAGGATTTGAACCACCATGTCTTAAATGCATTGAGCGTGATAATGCTACTTCTGTTGCTGAATGTTCTACTGCTACTACTGTTGCAATATCTTCAACTGTTGATGTGATAACTAACCCCTCTGCTGAGGATACCACTGCTATTGCTGATGAGAATGCTAGGTTGAAGACATTGCTTGAAACAGGGATGTACAAAAGTCTTAAAGGGCATCAGACACTATGTGATGTCCTCAAAAAGCAGATTCTGAACCGAAACCCGAGGAAAGAGGGTGTTGGGTTCGTAAGGAAAATGAATGCTGATGGCTCTTACTGGAAACCTGAGCAGTACCCCAAAACCATGTGGGTTGCTGCAAAGGAACCTTCAGGAGACCCATCCAATCTATCTGGATTCACCTGTGCTAACCCCATTATCATTGATGAATCCTTTGATGCAAACTATATACTGTTTAAGAATCAGAATGGTGAAGTGTTTGCCAGGTACATTGGTACTAACTGCAGGAATGGACCGCCTATGAAGAAGATCTGGGTTCCGAAAAGGTGTCTGGAGAATCTTCCTGTGAATGTCATCATGACACCTCACGTGAAGAAGACAAACCTCAGACCAAAGGCTTCATACGGTCCAAAGGCTTCATACAGACAGAGGACTCACCTGAGTCGCACTAACGCAAATGTTTTGTAGGGAAACCATACTCAGGCATATGAATATGAGAGCGGTTCATCAAACCGCCATGTTCATAAGACCAAGAACTATTCTGCTTATTCTTATGAGTACTATTGTCCGCCTGCAAGACTGTTTGCCAGGGCTCCAAAGCCAAAATTCTCAGATGCTGCACTTAGACTCATTGCTTCTCAGCCACCCTTGAAGATGTGGGTGGCTAAGAAAGCTTAACTCTCTTTTGCAGGGAAAGGTCTCCAGCAGAAAACCAAAATCGTCTGACGCCATTGCTGGGGACCTTAAACATCTTGTAGGGCGCAAGATCAAATGCCCGAATGGTCTTACTATGTACTTCTTTCCTGAATCACTTGCTACTCTCCCTATTAGTCCTAATCTGGATCTAAGCTTTCATAACCCATTGGTTCGTCAAATGTTTTTGCTTCACAATGCTCTTGGTGAAGCCTATCCCCCTAACTACACTGTAGGGTACGACACCAACGTCTTCAGAATGGATTATTGATAGTGGGTGTACAAATCACATGACTGGCAAAAGAAGTCTTCTTATGGACTCAACCTTACGTCCATCCGACAAGAGCCACATCACATTTGCTGACACTGGTAAAAGTAAGGTATTGGGTCTAGGTAGAGTTGCAATCTCAAGGGATCAACACATGGACAAAGTCATGCTTGTTGAATCCCTTGGCTTCAACTTAATGTCTGTCTCAATGCTTTGCGATTTGAACATGATCGTAATATTTGGAAAATATCGTTGCCTTGTACTAATGGAATCTGACAAGTCTCTAGTGTTTGAAGGGTATCGAAAAGATGATTTGTACGTGGTAGATTTCTCAGCAGGACCACATCTTGCAGTATGTCTTCTAGCAAAGGCTTCAGAATGCTGGCTCTGGCATCGGAGGCTTGGGCATGCTGGCATGAGGAACCTCCACACCCTTGCGAAGAAGAAGCATGTCATAGGCATCGAGGGCGTCAAGTTCAAGAAAGACCACTTATGCGGTGCCTGTGAAGCAAGGAAGATGACAAGGGCCAAACATCCCTCGAAGACAATCATGACCACTACTCGACCCTTCGAACTGCTTCACATGGATCTTTTCGGTCCCACTCATTACTCAACTCTAACTACTACTGCTTGCCTCTATGGCTTCGTTATTGTTGATGATTATTCTAGATATACTTGGGTGCACATAATCCTTTACAAGACTGAAGTGCAGGATGTCTTCAGACGCTTCGCCAATCGAGCTATGAACAATTTTGGTGCCAAGATAAAGCACATCAGAAGTGACAATGGCACTGAATTCAAGAACACTGGCCTTGATACATATCTTGATACCTTGGGCATCACACATGAATTCTCAGCCCCGTACACGCCACAGCAGAATGGCGTCGTCGAACGCAAGAACAGAACACTAATTGAGATGGCCAGAACGATGCTAGATGAATACAAGACCCCAAGAAAATTCTGTCCCGAAGCCATTGATACTGCATGCCATACAATCAATCGTGTTTATCTTCACAAGCTACTGAACAAGACATCTTATGAGCTCCTTACTGGCAAGAAGCCAAATGTCAGTTACTTCAGAGTATTTGGCGCAAGGTGCTGGATCAAGGACCCACATCACACCTCAAAGTTTGCACCAAAAGCACATGAGGGTTTTATGCTTGGATATGGAAAGGATTCACACTCCTATAGAGTCTTTAATCTCTTTCATTACAAAGTGGTTGAAACAGTGGATGTGCGGTTCGATGAGACCAACGGTTCACAAAGAGAGCAACTGTCAAATGTGCTAAATGAAGTTCCATCCAGTGAATCAATCAAGCTAATGGGAACTGGAGAAATTATACCTTCTGAAGCTCATCCTGAAGAAGAACTTATTATCTCAGCACCTGATCAACATGAAGACAATGCTCAGCCTGAAGACATTCCTTCTAACAACGACAATGAACAGCAAGAGCAAAGTCTTCGCCCTGTACATCCTCATGTTGCCAATGAAGTGCAGATTGAAAGAATAATTGATAGCATCAATGCACCTGCTCCACTCACTCGTTCAAAGGCAACTCAGCTAGCAAATTTCTGTGGGCACTTCGCATTCGTCTCAATAACAGAACCCAAGAAAGTTGAAGAAGCCTTCATGGAACCTGAATGGATTCAAGCTATGCAAGTAGAGCTTCAACAGTTTGAGCTGAATAATGTATGCGAACTGGTTAAGAATCCTGATCCACGGAAGCACAATATAATAGGCACCAAATGGATATACCACAACAAGCAAGATGAGCATGGTCAAGTTGTCAGAAACAAAGCTCGTCTCGTTGCTCAAGGATATACTCAAGTGGAAGGCATTGACTTCGATGAAACATTTGCTCCTGTGGCTAGACTTGAAGCCATACGCATACTGCTGGCCTATGCAAATCATCATAACATACTTCTATATCAAATGGATGTGAAGAGTGCCTTTCTCAATGGCAAGATTGAAGAAGAAGTGTATGTTGCACAACCGCCTGGCTTTGAAGATCCAAAACATCCTGACATGGTATACAAGCTCAACAAGGCACTGTATGGCCTCAAACAAGCCCCTCGGGCCTGGTATGACACACTCAAATACTTCCTGAAGAGCAAAGGCTTCATACCTGGTTCCCTAGATCCCACTCTTTTCACGAAGACATATGATGGTGAACTGTTTGTGTGCCAAATATATGTGGATGACATTATCTTCGGCTGCACCAATCAGAAGTACAGTGAAGAGTTTGGATATATGATGCAAGAGCAATATCAGATGTCCATGATGGGAGAGCTGAAGTTCTTCCTCGGTCTTCAAATACGACAACAACGCAACGGAATCTTCATATCTCAAGAGAAATATCTCAAAGATTGCCTGAAGAAGTTCAGTATGCAAGACTGCAAAGGCTTCACAACACCAATGCCAGCCAAACATCATCTGGGTCCCGACGACAATGGTAAAGAGTTCGATCAAAAGGTATACCGCTCCATGATTGGTTCTTTACTTTATCTATGTGCATCTAGGCCAGATATTATGCTTAGTGTTTGCATGTGTGCTCGATTTCAAGCGGCACCAAAGGAGTCGCATCACTTAGCTGTGAAGCGAATTCTTCGATATTTGGCTCACACCCCAACTCTAGGATTATGGTATCCAAAGGGCTCAGATTTTGATCTGGTTGGATTCTCGGATGCTGATTATGCTGGTGACAAAGTTGATTGAAAGTCTACATCAGGCACATGTCACTTTCTGGGACGATCACTTGTATGTTGGTCTTCAAAGAAGCAGAACTGTGTATCTCTCTCCACTGCTAACTCTGAATACATTGCTGCTGGATCTTGCTGCGCTCAGCTTCTGTGGATGAAGCAAACACTCAAGGACTATGGCATTCATCTGAAGCAAGTGCCACTTTACTGCGACAACGAAAGCGCCATCAAGATCGCCAACAACCTAGTTCAGCACTCGAAGACAAAGCACATTGAAATTCGTCATCACTTTCTCAGAGATCATGTTGTGAAGGAAGATATTGATATCATACACGTCAACACTGAAGAGCAATTGGCAGATATCTTCACCAAGCCCTTGGATGGGAAGAGATTTTGCAAGTTACGATGTGAGCTAAATATCCTGGAATCCTCAAATGTCCTGTGATCAGGCACACATCCTAACCCTTATGCATATTGATGACTTAGATGTGCAACACACGAAGTAAAGTATATCTTCAATCAATGAAGACATACATTCTAAGTGTGAATACATTAATGTGGAATTTGACTTCGGAGCGCCATGATAATTGTGCGCCGTGTCTGGGTCTAATACTTCCTATACGGTAGGTAACGCCACCACCAAATGTTCTATTTTGAAGTGTTTCACTCATGGCGTTACCTTGCAATGTCTTCACATTTGGTTTGGCTTCGATCTCAACATATCTTCATGATTATCTTCACTATGTTGATTATATATATATATTAGTGTTCTGTCCTCTACAGCATTCACTTATAGCTATGTCTTCATTATTGAATCTTTTGAACTAAGTGAATGTGATCGGACCCTAACCTCTCTATGCTTTCTATCTCAAATTCTATCTCTCCAAATCATATGCATTCTATTGAAACTGTCGAATGTCTTCTCTGGGTCCTTGTCAGCAGAAGATACAGAGACAACCATTAAGTCCATTTTCAATGCTCATTCCTCCACATGAAGTAGAAACGACCACCCGACAATCAAGGTGTGCATGGGACGTGGAACAAACCCCAAAATTCCGCATGATGGCCATGTGTTCCTCAGATGCGAATCGCCAGGGGCACCTGTGTAATAGCGCAGTGCCGCCCATGTACCTATAAATACACACTTCACAGCGGTCATTATCTCTTCTTCCACTCTCGCACGAACCCTAGCGCCACCGCTAGCCCTTGACAACGCCGGCAACGAAGCGCTTCGCTGCCGCAACCTCTCCGATGCCGTCTTCACGCCGACCGCGGACATCGTCCTCTCCGCCGTCGCCGTAGGTGTCCTCCGTCGCCAAGTTAGGGCATAGAAGATCGAACTGCTCGGCCTCATCTTCCACTTCGTCTAGCAGTTCTTAGTGTGGTAAATAAAACTTCCTTTTTACAGCACCGCTGATCCTATGGATTTGTCACTTTCTACCACAAGCAGTTTCTATTCACACAAGTTAGATCTCTCTCATACTGCATCTCATAACATGCCTAGTATATTCACTTATGCTTCACAAAGTAGTTAGATTCCTCACTTGTACTGATCTGTGGATTCATACAAATCTGGAACCAACTCCTTATCTATGAGTGAATGTCTTCGCAAAATGAGGTCAATGTCTTCTAAACTGATTTATCTTCAAAATCTTCTGAGAATGCATATGACCTCTTCCCCTTCCCTCGCACCTTAATGCTGTCACAGGTACATGTCTGTGGGAGAATCCTTTGGTTCTCATAGTCTGCATTCATTTGCAGAATTCTTACAGCATCACATTAATTCTCCCGAAGCCAGTTCATGTTGGTCCAGCAAGCGAAAACCTTTGAAGCCTTTGAACGTGTTGAAGCCTTTCTAGTTAAAATTTATGGCTTCAGAGAAAGCAGCAAGGAAGGGTGGCAGAAAGCATCATGGAGAAACATCCAGAGATCTGCCAGATGAACTCTCAAAACTGTACAAGACAGATCCTGAAGAGGATTACAATCAGCGCAAGACTCGAATCCAATGGATTCGAAGATATTGGGCAGAACAATGGTTCAAATACCGATTTGTAACCCAAGAATATGCTGAGAAAAATGCCATCAAGAGACCGTGGGGAGACATCCAATACAAGAATCTTCTACCCAGGTCCAGAGATGAAGCCATTGCTCAAGGCTTCTATCCCTGCATGGTCCGTGGGCCACAGCCAGCTGATACACACCCATCGTCACTACTATGGTGTCGTGACGACAATCTATTCAAGCGCAACTTCCAGTTTGCCCAGAACTCAGTGAAGCAGAATAAGAAGACTTTGGGGTTAGACTTCAACCCTGGTCCCTCAGCACCAAGGGCAGATGGCACACGAGATGTAGAACCCAATGTCATCGGTCCTTTCTCCAACCTTGAAGGCCTCATCACCCGCATCTTAGTTCAAGGGACTGCAGTGAATGAGCCTGCAACTGACGTTGAATCAGAAGAAGCTCCTGCAGCACCGAAGACAAAGAAGATGAAGAAGCCTAAAGCTTCAAAGCCTTCCCCCTCACCAAAAAACTCAAGGGCGAAGCCACTGGCAACTGCACCTCCTAAAGACAGTGTGCAGTCCGAAGACTTATCTCGCGTCTCCAAGCCCCAGAAAGTCAAGATGCCTCTGCCTCACACCGGACAAGAGCTAACTGTTGCTGCCATTCTGCGCAATGACGACATTGATCTGTCAAGTGATGAAGATCTAGCAGATGACGCTCTTGAGCAACTCATCAAGAGCAAAGAAGAAGCAGAAATCTTCAATGATCTGCCTCTCTTTGATGTGACCATCATCCACAACTTCATTGACGAGTGGTTTGACACGCCAAACATCAGCTTTGAAGATCTGCAGCTACCAATTGGCCTCAGTGTCGCCTTCCAAGGCGCCATTGCTTCAGAACTCGCTATTGCCCAGCGCATTGTTGAACTGAAGCAAAAGATTGACTATGAAAAGGCTCAGTTCAAGAAGCATATGGCCAAGCTTAGCGTGCAGGAAGTGAAGAACTTCAAGAGTATGATGCACGAGCTCAAGGAAGCCTTTGTAAAGAAACGTGCAGAAGCTCAGGGTTCGCGTGAGCGCATGAAGACTCTGGCTGACAGATGTGTGCAAGCCTACAATGAGGCTGAGAAGCGCAAGGCCCTTGGGCGTCCTGGCATCGACCCCAGGATGGCCGCAAAGAAGAAGAAGAAGCCTGCTACGGCTGAACCTGACGCACCAAGGCAGGAAGCAGTTCCTATTGTCTTCACAACTAAAATGACTGGCTCGAAGCCAAAAAGCCGGTTAACAGCTTCAGAGCTCAAGAAGACAAGGACTGCTGAGGCTGAAGCCAGAAAGAGGAAACATTCTGAAGCCTCTCCAACTGCCCCCTCCAAGAAGAAGAGGAAGACCAAGAAAGATCGGGCAGCTCCCACAGAGCCCTTGATAGTTGAACCCATTTCTATGATCTATCCTGAAGCTGAACACCATGAACGCCAACTATTTATCCATGAGCCTGCTTCCACAGAGGCTCATGAAGCTGAAGACTTTCCAGTAGCTGATCCCATCGCTGCTGAAGACATTGGTCAACATGACAATGTAGAAGATGGTGCAGTCCTTCCTCAGAACAGCGAACTCATCAGCATTGGTCATCCACTGACGCCAATTGCACAAGATGCTTCATGGGAAGATTGCCCACAAGAGGAAGAAGACTATGAGGCCCAACCCACTCCAACTCCACAGGCGTCGCCCGCGTTGCGCAGGCTTTGCAAAGGTCCAAGGCCTCAAGTCTCTGTTGAAGACAATCCGGCTGCATCAGCCGCGGAAGATGAAGTCCCACAAGTTGCCACTCCACTGTCCCACCAAGAAGCAGTTCTCAAGGAGAACGTGCTTGAAAATCTTGCGGCTGCCACAACCACCAATGAAGCTAATGTGGAGCCCTCCCCAACGGAAAAAGAAGACAGCGAAGCCACTGATCCCGTCACTTCTGTTCCTGAGTCTGCTGCCGGTCCACAGTTCGACTATCATGTTGAGCACAGGCCTCAGGTACAGAAGCCAATCCCAAGATTGCCAAGGTTCCCAGGTCCTGCATCAGCACCTGGCTCCTTCAATATCAATGGCTTCAGGGCAGACAACACATTCTTCGATAGCTCCAGGAACCCCTACTCAAGGGAAATGATATCATCTGATCGGTTCTGGAGCTATCCTCAGCGAAGCTATTACTCATGCATTCTTTACAACCAAGGTCGCATCTTCCCACACAAGCGCCTTGACATTGAAGTCATAGCTGGTCTGCCTTGTTTGGAAGAAGCTTTGGATTGCTTCAAGCAAGTTGGACTACTGCCGTTCGTTACTGACCAAGAGCATTGGAATGAAGAGCTGCTGCTCCAATTCTATGCCACACTTCACATCCGCGGGTACAGCAGAGATCCGAAGACTTGGGTCCTGGAGTGGATGACCGGAAATGTTCATCATGAAGCCAATGTATTTGACTTCATTAAGCTCACTGGTTTGCCCACTCCTGGCGATCTCTACGAGCATGGCTGTCAGCTGCATAGTGAAGCTATTGAGAGCATCTTTAAGAGGCCGGAACCTAATATGAGTCAGATGCTCAGCATGATGAAGCCATTGCCCCAAGATGCTGCTTATCCAACAGAGTTCTTTGTTGAAGACCTTGAGTATCTGCCACGAACCATCTATCACATCATCAGGCGAACTCTCTGGCCCATCAAAGGGCACTCTCCAAATGCCAAGCTTGAGGGTGCAATGAATACTTTGGTCTTCTATATTCTTCATGGAAAATGCTTCAATGCACAGGACTTATTCATCCGCCAACTTGCTGCCTCGGGCTCTGATCTGTTTGGCTTGAAGTTCTACGCCCCATGGGTAATGCGACTAATTAAACTTCACTCCGATATCTCATATCAGCCATCTGCTCGCAATCATAGGATTTTTCTGCCTGATGTGGATATCTCTACTGAAGCCATCTATCCTGAGCCTGCAAAGGAACCTCTAAGTCTTCAGAATGCAGAGCATCAGAGTTTCTCACAGAACATTGAAGGAGTTGAAGCAGTCACTCGGGTGTATCCTTTGGCTGGCACTACACGTGCACCACACCGTGCGTCTACTGAAGCCACTGATAGTACAACTGCTCCAAGACCCAAGAAGCGCACTCGTGTTCTCAACGACCGAGAGCTTCTTGTGGCTCTTCATCAAAAACAGGATAGGCATCATGACTGGCTGAAGCGTCAGATGAAAAGCCTCTTGGTGGAAGTTAATCGCATTCGCAATCTTGCCACCAAGAATGCTTTCGTTGCCCATGAAACCTGTCGCCGTACATGGAAAGGGCTAACAATGATGTGTTCTGAAGATGATCTCCAAGAGGATGGCTTCACTGAGCGATTCAAGTTTGACTCCACACCTCCTCGAAGAGCTGTGCTGCTAGGAACTCCATCCCTTGAAGACTCTGAGTTCTCTTCATCTGCAACAGTGACTGCCAGAGTTATCGAGGATGAAGATGATGCTACTTCACCACCACCTCCTTCAGCACGCGTCAACTCTGCTCCAAGCTCTTCAGTACCGCCAAACACCACCAACGACCCTGCTACTTCACCTACTCCGCCTGGGAACGAGTAGATGCTCTATGTCTTCAAACCTTTTTGGTCCTTACTGACAAAAGGGGGAGAAGCATATGAGGTTGATAGTCTTCAAGCGGGTCCATATGGGCGGGTGCTTTATATTTTGCTTTGTGCTTACAACTCTCGTTTTGCTACATTTGGTTCTTTGAGTTGTAACACTTAAACTCGATGGTCGTCTGCTACTTATCTGCCACTTTGTTTTGTGATGATAAATTCTGCATGTGCGACGATAAATTCCGCACTTAGATCATTCTGCAGACGTCCATTTTCCATTATGCATGTCATTATCTTCATATACTTTCACATGCATAGTGGATTGTCATCATAAGTTGAAGTGGATCTCCACAAGTACAACCTGCCATGTGCATTTGCATTCCAAAAGCAAAATACCTATATGCACATCTTCAGGGGGAGCCCTTGCAACTTATGAAGACAATTCCTTATCCGTTACAATTTCACAGATTATATTCCCCGTTGAAAACTTCAACTAGTTTGTCATCAATCACCAAAAAGGGGGAGATTGTAAGTGCATCTAGTGCCACCCCTAGTTGGTTTTGGAGTATTGACAACAAACCTAGTTGAGGGACTAATGTGTTTGTGAGAATTGCAGGATAACACAGGTAAAAGTCCCTCATTGATTCGGTTTTCCTACCAGAGATGACCCCTAAAAATGTATGAAGACATTGAAGTCAAAGGTGGTATATGAAGATATTCACATTGAAGACTATGACAAGAGAAGACACCACATGAAGCCTATGGAGCTCGAAGACTTAGATCTTTCATAGTTCTTTTTCTTTTGTGTTGAGTCATAGGAACCACCGTACTGTTAAGTGGGGTCCAAGAGAACCAGTCAGAATGACTGAAGTGATGCCTAACCAAAAACACCTATGTCTTCGAGTGAAGACTATGAGAGCGAATCTTGTCCAGAGTCGGACAAGTCAGCTTTGCTTGTAGCCCAAGTAAAGTTGCCGTGTGAGTTTGAAATCTGACCGTTGGAACACGTGTCAGTTCCTTAGTGACCCAGGGTCATTTCGGACAAATCAGGTCGGGTTGCCAAGTGGCTATAAATAGCCCACCCCCACAACCATAAACGGTTGGCTGCTCAGATTGAGAGTACGGCTTTTGTCGTTTGAGAGAAACCCACCTCGAAGCCTTTGAGAGAGAATTCCTTGCGAGGATAAAGCCCTAACCACCCAGAGCCAGAGAGAATTGGGCATCACTTAAGTCTTCTTGTCTGTGTGATCTAAAGACTTATTACACTTGAGGACTGTGCATCCTCCAGCCGGTTAGGCATCGCGTTCTGAGCATCCAAGAGACATTGTGGATTGCCGGTGAACAAAGTCTGTGAAGGTTTGGGAGTCTACCTTGAAGACTTACCAGAGTGATTGGGCGAGGTCTGTGTGACCTTAGCTCAAGGGGATTACGGTGAGGACTGGGTGTCCTGAGCTGCGTGTTCAGGACTGGGTGTCCGGGACTGTGTGTCCTAAGGTTTGAATACCTAGCTGCCCCAACCAGACGTATAGTTGTCACAGCAACTGGAACTGGTCCAACAAATCATTGTCTTCAACGAGTCACTGGTTTCATCTTCCCTTCCCTTTACTTACTGTTGCTCCTTGTGAAGTCATTGTATGTTTGCACTATCTTTTGTCTTCACTGAGTGACTGCATGTTCTGTATGGCTTCATAATATCTTCCTACCTGATCCTTACTACATTGCTGCTATTAAGTCATTGTGCTTTCACTTCATTGAATACTTGACTATGGCTTGTCTAGTGTAGTCTATCTTCCGCTACATGGTAATAGGTTTATTTCTATCGTTTGTCTTCATAACTTCCATGTTTTGAAGACTTTCATAAAAATTGCCTATTCACCCCCCTCTAGTCGATATAACGCACTTTCACCATGTATTGGACTGATAGGATTATGAAAACAACCGGAGGGTGGGCTTAAAGGTTAATGATGTCGCAAGGCCTTATTTCAAAATGTTTAAAGGTTTGGGACAGGGGGATTCCTTTGCTCCTTTACTGTTTGACCTGGTTGTTGATGCTCTTGCCATAATTATAACTAATGCTAAGAAATATGGCTATCTGAAAGGGGTTATGGAGGAATTTTGTGAAGATGGTGTTCACATGCTGCAATATGCAGATGATACCATCTTCCTCCTCCTTCATGATTTATCTAGTGCACAACATTTGAAAATTATTTTCTATGCATGTGAAAAAATGTATGGGCTTAAGATTAACTTCCACAAGAGTGAGACCTTCCTCTTTTGGGAGGCCATTGATAAAGGGGATGACTATAAGAAAATTTTACTTGTCAATTGGGGACTTTACCCATGAAGTAGCTAGGAATTCCTTTGAATAAGGTGAGGATTAGAAATGAAGACTGGAAACCTATAGAGGATAAATTTGAAAATAGATGTGCTTGTTGGCAAGGGAGAATGCTTAATATATTTGGCAGACTTCCTTTAGTCCAATCCATTCTTAGTAGCTTTCCAAATTTTATGATGTATTTTTACCCTTTCCATGTGTTGCTGAGAAAACAAACCCGACTTTTTAGAGCCAGAATTACCTCGCATGGAGATAATGATAAGAAAAAATACCACTTGGTCGGATGGGTCGAGATTTGTTAACCCAAGAAACATGGAGGTGTAGGGGTTGTTAATTTGGATCTCATGAATAAAGCTTTGTCAAAATGGCTTTGGAAGCTGGAGACCGAGGAGGGACTATGGCAATCCATTTTACTTAGCAAATATGTAAAAGGTGCATGTCTTTCTGGGGTTAAACACATAGTGGGATTCTCAGTTTTGGTTTGGGCTTTTGGCACTTAAAAACTGGTTTTACAAGTATGTCAAGAAGGAAGTAAGGAATTGGACTAATACCATGTTTTAGGAGGATTTGTGGCTAGATGATAAACCACTAAATTAATCCTATCCTAGATTATATAACCTATGTTTTAACAAGAATATTTCTGTTGTTGACGTCTTTGAGAAAGAGCGGGAACACTTTGCTTTTAGGAGGACTTTGTGGGGTGATACTTTAATAAAGTGGGAAGGGATAAAAAATGCCTCTAGACCATTATATATATTTTAACATGTCCGTAAACATTTTCCACCTATATATAATTTATCAATAATACCTGGTATTACCTGATACTCTTCGAAACCCTTGCGGTGACCCCGAAACGCTTCCAGATCCTCTCGAAACTATTCTGAATATTCATGATATAATTCCACAAATATATTCTCATGACTCCCATCCTACTAACACTCAGTAGATCATGATTGCCTTAAGCTTGTAACCCCGTAGGTTAAGTAACTCATAGACATGAATGAAACTGTTCGTTCAATGACCGATAGCGAGACTGTGGACATCCATATCGATCCCTATGAGCACATGAATGATATTCGAGTGAACCTTTGGTTATCATGTGATCTTCCCTTTGCTTCGCCACACTTCACAAAACTCGCGATGAACCGGTATCCTCCCGAGTCATCACCATGCTCACTATACTGAAATCCTCGTTACTGATGTTGTTCTTCTTTCTCGTTATTGTGTTCCGCCATTCCTGTGACGCAGTCACCTATGTTTAGCCAAACGATGATTGATGTCGTCACACCGAGAGAGCCCTAAGAATATCTCTCCATCGTCAGAGGAGAAAATCCCACTCTCGAGCTATCTGGCCACTTGTTAAACTTTCCGATGAACCTGTAAGTTGTCGTTATGATCACCGTCTAACAAGTGACGTTTGAGGAAACTAAAAGCCCACCGTACGGTAAGAAGTGACCATGACACTCTCGTGGTCTAAGGAGAAAAATTACACATCAACACCCCGTGTTATTACAATTGAATGCAGACGATATTAACTCAATTCATAGCAAACAAGTTTGGGTCGATTCAATATGATCGTTCTTCCAATGCCATAATCTCAATGTTGTTTTAGGATCATCGTTACTCTTAATGATATCCTAAGATCTGGAAAACGTGATCACAAACAACACTTGAACTAGTCTTAGAGGCAAGACTAGGAACCTTTATTTTATCCGTTTATCATTTCACAAATGCATATGATTTTTTCACCGAATCGCATATTCCAGGATCTTAGCAGTTATAGCATGAAATATAAACACTTAACTATGAATATGGAAATATAATAATACAAATACTATTGACTCTAGGGCATATTTTCAACAGAGTCTCCCCTCTCATTAGCCTTTAATGCTCCTCTCGGCAGCGCCAAGTGACGCCATTGAGCCCTCTCCTCCCCTGCATGTACTCTCTGTTGTCGTTAGCCGATCTACACAACGGATTCGGTAGGGGGTGCTAGGGATCTACTGCCCGCGAAACGAAATTCTCAGGGAAGGGAGATGATGGATGGATCAGCATCTGGCTTGGGCTTAGCCACGAGCGAGATGGAAGCAATGATGAAAAAGTTGGGGCATAATGAGGATGATCTAGAGGATGTAGTGGTTGCCGGTGACGAGCTATCGAAAGAAGCAACACGATGGATGGTGATCGCTCACGTCCACATGGACAAACCCTATAGTTAGTATTGGTTCTTCAGGAACATGAGGGTTGCTTGGGACTTACCGAAGGTGGTAAAATCTTGCTCAACATAAACGTAGACACCCAGTAGTTCTCTTGTCTTGATGATTGGGAATGTCATGGAAGAAGGGCCTTGGACATTCAAAGGGAAGACCGTTGTTCTTTCTCCATACGATGACTATACTAGACCTACAATTGCTCTGAACAAAGTGGAAATGATCTGCTTGATGGCTTCTTCCCTTGATCAAATCTTTGTCAACAACCGTTGGCGAGTATGTGACAAGATCTTGTGGTTTATGTGGTGTGGCAGACTCATGAGACATTCATCGTTAGAATGTTCTATGTCAAGATGCATCTGGGCACTTGTCAACAGAGAGCTGGCGGAGCACCTCATTGTCACAAGCTAACCAAGTGCAAAGCAGTGGTTGTTTTCAATGTTACATACTTTATCCCATGTAGCTTTTATGAAGCTTGCATTCACTTTATGGACCACCTGGTCGCCTAGGAGGAAAGCAATCCCTGAGGGGATCTTCCAAAGTGCTCACGCAACACATTCGCTCATCGGTTGATTTATCTCCGAGGTTGAAATCATAAAGGAACATAGGTCGATGTTCACCCACACAGGAGGCGTGCCACCTAGGGGAATAGTAATGACTGTCGAGCCCAGGGCTCCACCTACTGGGTATACAAAAATTCATGTTGATGCAAGTGTCTCAAACACCAGTGGTTCTGCTGCTGCAATGTGCCGTGATCAACAATGAAATTTCTTGGGAAACTCCTCTCTCGTTATTTTGGGACTTCACGAAGCCGCCACACTAGAAGCAATAGCATGTCTTGAAGCACTATCTTCGGCGGAAGATCTAGGCCTCCAAAGCTTCAAAATATCTTCTGACGCAAAACATGTGGTGAGCGACATTGCGAAGGGCAGTTGAAGCTGGTATCGCTCGGTCATCAGTGACATTAAATCCTGAGCAGCAAGTTTTACCTGTAATTTTATGTCTGAAGGACACTTAGTTAATGTTGAACCTCACAGCTTAGCTAGATTTTCCAAAATACAACCCATTAACGGTGGCGCAAATGGAGATCACTGGCAACAGACACCTCATCACATGCGCACTATTTGGGGGGGCAATCAGGATCGAGCCTGGGGAGGAAAATATCTCTCGTTTCCTTCCCCACAAAGGTTTCCAACACACGCCACCCCTCTCTCTCTTTCCTTTCCTCTCCTCCAACCCCCGCCTCTTCCCCGCTGCTCCGCCGCCGCCTCTTTCTCCGCCAAATACATCGCGTGCCGCCGCCTCTTTCTCCGCCAAATACACCGCGTGCCGCCGCATGTGCCCTCTTCATCTCCCGTCCTGAGCTCCACCTCGTCCTGCCTCATATCCCCCGATCTTCTCGATTTGGATCTCGGGAGCACACGAGAGGGAGGCGAGGTGCATGTTGCTGGGAGAGGGGCGATGAGGAGTCTCGGCCCTTGGATCTTTCTGTCTCGCGGGGCCAGGCCTCCCGTCCGCGCCGCGACGCCGCTGACATGGAGGCCATGGCTCGGGCAGCCGCCATAGTGTCTGGTGTACCGACGAGGTATCTGGGTTTGCGTGATGGGCGTGACCTCTCCCTGCTCCCGCCCCTCGTCCACGACAACGAGGACGAAGATGCATTTACGGTGTTGTCTGGTTCGTCCTCGGGTTTGGTTGGTCGAGGCTAGGTATGCTCCTGAGGCTGGTGGATGGATGGATGGATGTGTGCACGCATGTATTTAGTATGTACGTATGGATATCAGGGTCATGTTGCTGGGTGGGCAAAGACCGGGGGTACAACCTCCTTTTCGGTAAAAAAATGAGGGGCGATGATGATGACTCTGGCTGAAATAAGCATGGCTTGAGCAATCAAGACTGATGTAGCCCGTGGGTGAAAAAAATTAGAGCCCACCCTTACATCTCTGGCAGCCTGTTCAACTCATCGGTGATATTGGATGTTCTGCACCTCGGATGGTCATTCTGACGAGTGATAACTAGGGCAGTTCATCTACATTGCGATGGGTATGTTAAGACAAAGCTGAGCCCTCTTTTGCTATGCTACAAATACATAAATTTTCCTTATCTATTATACAGTGTTCATCTTTCTTTTCTATTCCTCTGTTGTGTTGACATGAGTGAAGATCCATCTGAGCTTGGGATTTATGTCCTTTTTTCACCCTAAGCTTACACGAATTGATTCATGCTTGCGCTGGACATTCCCCATGACGCCGCCGGCGCCAACGCCACGGCTTCCGCTTCTCACCCAACCAAGGTGAGCTGGTCCAGCTACTGCTAGCGGTAGTACCATATCTTAGCGTCAAGTAATGGCATCAACACATTTTTTGCTCTAGGAGTGATTGAATATATACATTTTACTCGCTTAGGTAGGTGCACGCGCCTTCACGAGATTCTGCTCGCACGGTGCAAGTCGAGTGGTTGGACTGATTTCCTTGATGAACTTGCAATCGAATCTGAAAGTGGTCCTTGCGTTGTGTTCTTTGTAGCACGTATGTAGCTTAGTAGCTCTTTCAGTTATGAAAGGTATTTGCGGTATCATATGAGAGGTGGACTTTGCTTGGTCCTAGTTTAGTTGTGGGCAGAGCTTTATTAGTATTCCTTGTCGGTTTGTGCCGTCCAGGTAACCAGGTAATGTCTTTTGACATAGCAGGATCTTGCAAAGTTAGCATTGAATTGGTTAGCGTTAAGACATGTTTTTCCCTACAAATTCAGTTTTTCAACATGGCTGCCTCATGTCTCTGTCTATGGTTACTGAGGTAAGTAGTATTGTTCTACATTTTCCAATTAAAATGAAAATTGGCACGAGTAATTGCTATTATAAGCTACCCAATTCCAAATGCAAATGATTCCCACTCAACGACTCACTTTCTGGCTCTCAAATAATTATCGCTGGATAAATTTCTAAATTAAGTATCCATTGTTTCATTGTGACAAGCATGATGCTATACATTTGTTAGCTATGTCTTATGCTGCTCGTACACTCACAATGTCGTGCCAAAAGGGAAGTTATTTTCATATGTGTCTGTTGAAGCATAATAGATTGACAACCCACCGTCCGAACTAAAACCTGGAATTGATCTATGTTTTTTATATGTATGACATATATGTACCAGTTATTTTTTTACCAACCAGTTAATGAACCTTCTCTTTATAATTGTTGTCAAATCAGAAGTTTTGCTTTATATGAGAATACAGTGTCAGTCTCATGTTGTAGATGTCCATGGCCTTTCTTTTTTCTCTTTGCAGAGTTATGATGCTACTACTCACTTTGAGACAACTGTGACAGTTGTTCTTAGCACTTTTTGCAAAAATGTTGACATTTCTTCTGTTGGGGAACATAGTAATTTCAAAAAAATTCCTACGCACACGCAAGATCATGGTGATGCATAGCAACGAGAGGGGAGAGTGTCGTCCACGTACCCTCGTAGACCGTTAAGCGGAAGCGTTATGCCAACGCGGTTGATGTAGTCATACGTCTTCATGATCGACCGATCCTCAGTACCGAATGTATGGCACCTCCGCGTTCAGCACACGTTCAGCTTGGTGACGTCCCGTGAACTCACGATCCAGTAGAGCTCGAGGAAGAGTTTTGTCAGCACGACGGCGTGGTGACGATGTTGATGAAGCTACTGACGCAGGGGTTCGCCTAAGCACCGCTATGATATAACCGGGGTGGATTATGGTGGAGGGGGGCACCGCACACGGCTAAGAGATCAACAGATCAATTGTTGTGTCTTTGGGGTGCCCCCTACCCCCGTATATAAAGGGGGAGGAGGAGAGGGCCGGCCAAGGGAGAGGCGCGCCCAAGAGGGGGCAATCCTACTCTAAGTAGGTTTGCCCCTCCCTTTCCTATTCCAAGAAGGAGAAGGGGGAAGGAGGAGGTGGAGAGAAGGAAGGAGAGGGGGGCCGCCGCCCCTTCCCCTTGTCCAATTCGGATTGGGGCAAGGGGGGCCGCACGCCACCTCCTGGCTGCCCTCTGATAATCCCCAAGTGCAAGGAATCATCGTAGCAATTTCCAAAGGTGGAAGTGATAGTATGGAGTGTCGAACCCACAAGGAGCTAAAGGTAAGATCAATATTCTCTCAAGCCTTATCTGCCACCGATACGACTCTACGTACACCGAACGTTTGCTTCCAACTAGCAATGAGAAATAAAACTATGTTGTGGGTATGAAGAGGATAACTTTGTATGATATCGGAGAGCTAAAATATAAAAGTAGGTGATGTTATCATAAATTTAGAATATATTACTAAATATTATAAATAGCGAGTGTGGAATAATGGTGGATCGGTGTGCGGAATTGTCCTAGGAAATCGTTAACAAGACTGGTAATCACTACTGCAGTTTCATATGAGGGAGAGGCATAAGCTAACATACTTTCTCTACTTGGATCATATGCACTTATGATTGGAACTCTAGCAAGCATCCGCAACTACTAGAGATCATTAAGGTAAAACCCAACTATAGCATTAAAGCATCAAGTCCTCTTTATTCCCATACGCAACAACCCCCTTACTCGGGTTTGTGTTTCAGTCACTCACCAACCCACTATAAGCGAATCATGAACATGTTGCAACACCCTACAGTGGGAACCCCTCATGCTTGCGCGACACGGAGGGCACCATAAGACAGCATCAAAGTAAAACATACAACTCATACCAATCTAGATCATCAATCAACCCAAAGACAAAAGATATCTACTCAAAACATCATAGGATGGCAACACATCATTGGATCATAATATGTGGCATAAAGCACCATGTTCAAGTAGGGATTACAGCAGGGTGCGGGAGAGTGGACCGCGTAAAAGAGATGAGGATGGTGATGATGATGGTGATGTTGATGAAGACGATCACCACGGCGATGATTCCCCTCCCGATGGCACCCCGGTGCCACCGAGGGAGAGGAGGAGAGGTTCTCCCCCTTGTGCTTCCTCCTCCATGGCCTCCCCCCTAGATGGGGAGAGGTTCTCCCTCTGGTCTTTGGCCTTCATGCTGATGATGGCTGAGGGAGTCCTAGATTAGGGGGTGTCCGGATGGCCAGACTATACCTTCAGCCGGACTCCTGGACTATGAAGATACAAGATTGAAGACTTCGTCCCGTGTCCGGAAGGGACTTTCCTTGGCGTGGAAGGCAAGCTTGGCGATACGGATATGTAGATCTCCTACCATTGTAACCGACTTTGTGTAACCCTAACCCTCTCCGGTGTCTATATAAACCGGAGGGTTTTAGTCCGTAGGACAACATTCAGAACAACAATCATACCATAGGCTAGCTTCTAGGGTTTAGCCTCTCCGATCTCGTGGTAGATCTACTCTTGTACTACCCATATCATCAATATTAATCAAGCAGGACGTAGGGTTTTACCTCCATCAAGAGGGCCCGAACCTGGGTAAAACTTCGTGTCCCTTGCCTCATGTTACCATCCGGCCTAGACGCACAGTTCGGGACCCCCTACCCGAGATCCGCCGGTTTTGACACCGACATTGGTGCTTTCATTGAGAGTTTCTCTGTGTCGTCGCCGTCAGGCTTGATGGATCCTACGATCATCAATAGCGATGCAGTCCAGGGTGAGACCTTCCTCCCCGGACAGATCTTCGTCTTCGGCGGCTTCGCACTGCGGGCCAATTCACTTGGCCATCTGGAGCAGATCGAAAGCTATGCCCCTAGCCGTCAGGTCAGATTTGGAAGTTTAAACTACATGGCTGACATCTGCGGGGACTTGATCTTCAACGGATTCGAGCCACTGCCGCGCTGCACTGTCACGACGAGCATGATCTAGCTCTGCCGCCGAACAGTGCCTTAGAGGCCGCACCCGCATCGGCTCCGACCCTTAATTCGGAGCCAACTGCGCCCATCGAGGATGGGTGGTTGGACACCGCCTCGGGGGCTGCGATCCCAATGGCGATTGAGCCGAACACTAGCCCCGCACTCCACAAGACTCGTGACTCCAAGGAGCCGGGCTCCTCTCCGGACTCCGAACCCTCCGCGCCCCTACCGATCGAATCCGATTGGGCGCCGATCATGGAGTTTACTGCCGCGAACATCTTTCAGCACTCGCCTTTCGGCGATATTTTGAAAACACTAAAGTCTCTCTTTTTATCAGGAGAGCCCTGGCCGGACTATGGTCAGCAAGGTTGGGATACGGACGATGAAGAAATTCAAAGCCCACCCACCACCCACTTTGTAGCCACTGTCGACGATTTAACCGACATGATCGACTTCGACTCCGAAGACATCGACGGTATGGACGCCGATGAAGGAGACGATGAAGAACCAGCGTCTATTGGGCCCTGGAAAGCCACCTCGTCATATGACATATACATGGTGGACACCCCAAAAGAAGGAGATGGCAATGGAACAACGGAGGATGACCCCTCCAAGAAACAGCCTAAGCGCCGGCGTCAGCGGCGCCGCTCAAAATCCCGCCAAAGCAAATACGGTGATTCCAGCACGGGAGATAATAATACTCCGGAGAGTGCCGAAGAAAAGCCCCTCCAGCAAGATTCAGCACAGGAGGATGGAGAAGCCAACCCTCATGAGAGAGCGGCAGACAGGGAGGTCAAGGACGATAATTATATACCTCCCTCTGAAGACGAGGCAAGTCTCGACAACGACGAATTCGTCGTGCCAGAGGATCCCGTCGAGCAAGAGCGTTTTCAACGCAGGCTTATGGCCACGGCAAGACGCCTCAAGAAAAAACAGCAACAGCTTATAGCTGATCAAGATTTGCTAGTCGACAGATGGACTGAAGTCCTTGCGGCCGAAGAGCATAAACTCGAACGCCCCTCCAAGAGCTACCCAAAGCGCAGGTTGCTACCCCGATTAGAGGAGGAAGCACTTAAACCTACATCAGCAGCACTCGATACGGCCGACCGGCCACCTCGTGGCCGCGACAGAGAGGCCTCTCGGCCCTCCACTCAAGCCGCTCCCCGTACCAAGGCACGGGAAAATGCGCCTGACCTGCGAGATATGTTGGAGGACAAGGCAAGGCAAACAAGATCGATCTACGGATCGCGTGGGCACCCCACGACTCGAGACGGTAACCGTCACGCCGGACACAAATCCGGCAGGGCCGAACACAGTAGACAAAGCTCATCGGAGCTACGTCATGATATAGCCCAGTACAGAGGTGCCGCACACCCACTGTGCTTCACAAACGAAGTAATTGATCATCAAATTCCCGAGGGTTTCAAACCCGTAAACATCGAATCATATGATGGCACAACAGATCCTGCGGTATGGATCGAGGATTATCTCCTTCATATCCACATGGCCCGCGGTGATGATCTCCACGCCATCAAATACCTCCTACTCAAGCTTAAAGGACCAGCTCGGCATTGGCTTAACAGCTTGCCAACAGGATCAATTAGTTGTTGGGAGGACCCGGAAGCCACATTCCTCGACAATTTCCAGGGCACTTATGTGCAACCACCAGACGCCGATGACCTAAGCCACGTAATTCAACAACCAGAGGAATCGGCCAGGCAATTCTGGACACGGTTCCTAACAAAGAAAAATCAAATAGTCGACTGTTCGGACGCAGAGGCCCTAGCAGCCTTCAAGCACAATATCCGTGACGAGTGGCTTGCCCGACACCTTGTACAGGAAAAGCCAAAATCTATGGCAGCACTCACGACACTCATGACCCGCTTTTGCGCGGGAGAAGATAGCTGGCTTGCTCGTAGCAACAATATGACCAAGAACCCTGGTAATTCGGATACCAGGGACAGTAGTGGCAGGTCGCGTCGCGACAAGCAGAAGCGCCGCATTAACGGCGACAATGCTGAGGATACGACAGTTAATGCCAGATTCAGAGGCTATAAATCCGGTCAGCGGAAAAAGCCATTCAAAAGAAATCCTAGGGGCCCGTCTAGTTTGGACCGAATACTCGACCGCTTGTGCCAGATACATGGCACCCCCGGAAAGCCGGCCAATCACACCAACAGGGATTGTTGGGTGTTCAAGCAGGCAGGCAAGTTAAATGCCGAAAATACCGACAAGGGGCTGCATAGCGATGACGACGAAGAGCCCCGGCCGCCGAACAATAGTGGACAGAAGGGTTTTCCCCCACAAGTACGGATGGTGAACATGATATACGCAACCCACATCCCCAAGAGGGAGCGGAAGCGCGTGCTAAGGGACGTATACGCGGTAGAGCCAGTCGCCCCAAAGTTCAAGCCATGGTCCTCCTGCCCGATCACCTTTGATCGAAGGGACCATCCCACTAGCACCCGTCATGGCGGATTCGCCGCATTGGTTCTAGACCCAATTATTGACGGATTTCATCTCACTAGAGTCCTTATGGACGGCGGCAGCAGCCTGAACCTGCTTTGCCAGGATACAGTGCGAAAAATGGGCATAGATCCCTCGAGGATTAAGCCCACCAAAACGACCTTTAAAGGCATAATACCAGGTGTAGAGGCCAACTGCACAGGCTCAGTCACACTTGAAGTGGTCTTCGGATCTCCGAATAATTTCCAAAGCAAGGAGTTAATATTCGACATAGTCCCATTCCGCAGTGGCTATCACGCACTGCTCGGGCGAACCGCATTCACCAAGTTCAACGCAGTACCTTACAACGCATACCTTAAGCTCAAGATGCCAGGCCCTCGAGGAGTAATTACGGTCAATGGAAACACCGAACGCTCCCTCCGAACGGAGGAGCACACGGCGGCCCTTGCAACGGAAGTTCAAAGCAGCCTCTCCAGGCAGTTCTCCAGTCCGGCCATTAAACGTCCGGACACTGTCAAGCGCGCCCGGAGTAACCTACAACAAGACTGCCAGGCACGTTCCGAGCAGGCGTAGCAATACGGCCCCAACCCCAGCCCTCGCCAAAATGCGACGCTAGTGCTTCGCGTACATAACTACGCTCTAGAAATACCATGGGTACAGGGGGAGGGGCACCATCACGGCACGCCCGAAACACGGCTTAAACCGCACCAGGGGCTGCCGATTTCTTAATTTTCTCTTACTTTCAGGACTTCATTCTTCGGAAGGCCTGTTTGGCAGTTCAATTACCGCACAAACGATGCAAGAACCAGGGAAGCAGACAAGCCATGCCACATTACGGAACTCCCAGGTGGTCTCTACCACGAGCAGTATACCTGTTTTGCATACCATTCCGCAGCCTGCCCCTGGAATGGACATGTTAAATAGTCCAACCTTTTGCTTCTCGCATTATTTGTATCATTCTGCTTTGATCGCAACCCTTTTTAATAAACAATGCATAGATTTTTTCTATTTTTGCATTACTCTTTTTTGTCTTACAAATATATGCTCCTTAACGACATGTTGCACCTGTACACTTTGGTACGGCCAAAATACGCCAGGGGCTCTAGTACCCCTCAATATGGTGTGAGAAGTCCGAACACTTTAACAAGTGTGGCACCCCGAACTTATAGCATTATATGCATCGGCTCCGAATCATGTCTTGGGTCAATAGTTGGGTTTGCCCAGCTCCTATGTTTTGGTGCCTTATGTTCCGCTATATCGGCTAAGGTAGCAATAGGAGAACTACTGTGATTGTGCCCCAGTTGAGCTGGGTCGAGCACCTCGGTAGAGAAAGCTAAAAATGACTGTCATGATGAAGCAAGAGCTGGTCGCTGTTCAAGAGGTTTTTCGAGTCCCTAAAGACTTATGCCGCTTAGAGCGAGGAGTCGGCTCTGTCCGGCCAAGGCGTGGATAGCGCCCCGAACTCGGTCTTCCGAATACCAGGGGCTTCGCCAAAATTTAAAATTATAGAATTCTATGGCTAAGTGAGAGTGTTCACGCATTATAGTCCGATTGCCTTGTTCGTTGTGCTGAGCGCCTCCCTCGAAGGACCCAAACATGGGAAAAAGAGCGCTCAGGTTTATCCCCGAACACCCCAGCACTAGCGGCATGGGGGCAGAAGCCGACGACTCGCCATCTCTCAGAATTGATAAACAGCCGCACAGAAGGTAATATTTTAAATTCCAACAGCATTGCTTAGCGCATATGAACAAGTTTTCAGCGCACAGGACAAAACGAGCGAGTTTTACTCAAAAATTACATCCCTGGAACATTCATCCGCCATAAGGCAGGCACCCTTCAGAACATCCTTATAATAATTCTCGGGCTTGCGATGCTCTTTCCCCGGCGGTGGCCCGTCCTTCACAAGCTTCTCAGCATCCAGCTTGCCCCAGTGCACCTTAGCACGGGCAAGGGCCCTACGGGCACCTTCAATGCAGACGGAGCGCTTGATGACTTCGAGCCTTGGACAGGCCCCCACCAGCCGCCGCACCAGCCCGAAATAGCTCCCAGGCAGAGCCTCTCCAGGCCACAGCCGAACTATGAGGCCTTTCATGGCCTGTTCGGCCGCCTTGTGGAGCTCGACCAGTTGCTTCAGCTGGTCGCTCAGGGGCACGGGGTGTCCGGCCTCAGCATACTGGGACCAGAACACCTTCTCTGTCGAGCTTCCCTCCTCAGCTCGATAGAATGTGGCGGCATCGGACACGCTATGGGGAAGATCTGCGAATGCCCCTAGAGAGCTCCGGATTCGGGTAAGTAACAAGTAACTCACGTTTATGTGTTTGCTTTGCATAAAGAATGCCTTACCCGCCGCTATCCTTTTCACCGCATCCAACTCCTGGAGGGTCTTCTGGGATTCAGCCTTGGTAGACTTGGTGTTTTTAATAGCCGCCGCGAGCTCGGACGCTCATGTCTTTGAGTCAAGCTCCAAACTCTCATGTTTTTTCATGAGAACCTGGAGCTCTTGCTGCACCTTGCCAACCTGGGCCTCATACTTCTCCTGCTTGGCGCTCCGTGGCCGCCCTCTTCTCGGCCTCGAGCAGCGCTTGCTTAAGGGTCGCCACCTCAAACGTGGCCCCTACAATAGCCACGATAATCCTGTCATTTTTTGCAATTGCACTTATATATATATATATTTAAACACGGTATTTATTACCTTCCTTGTCCTCAAGCTGCTTCTTGGCACGCCCGAGCTCTTGCTCGGACCGCTCGAGGTTCTGCTTTAGCGTGTCCACTTTCTTAGTCAGTGCGGTGGACGCTAGCAGAGAAGCCTGCATACGCATATTGACTCCTTTTTGTTAGACTCCTGCAAATTTTATTTGATCCTCTATTCGGCTTTTCTTCCCGAACGCCAAACAGAGCATCGGGGGCTACTATCTATGCGGTAATATTATTTACACATTCTTTACTTACCTCAAAGCCCGTTAAAAGGCTAGTACAAGCTTCAGTCAGTCCACTCTTGGCGGACTGAACCTTCTGGACCACCGCACTCATAATGGTGCGGTGCTCCTCATCGATGGAGGCGCCTTGGAGTGCCTCCAACAGATTGTCTGGCGCCTCCGGTTGGACGGGGGTCACCGGCACGATGGGCTTGCTCCCCTTGGAAGGAGGTCGCCTGCCGGACTCCGGAACCTTTGAAGGTTCCGGAGTGGTGTCCGGCCTAGGGCCGGACTTGGAGCCCTGGGGGGTTTTATCCCCTTTACTCCTGGAGTCCGGGAGGTCGCCTTGCGGCGCCTCTAGGACCACCTCCTCCTGGCTTGGAACCTGTCGGGACAACACTTCGGCGTCGTCCGCAGGGCGGGGGGAGGAAGCCGTCGGAAGCGAACTCACATCCGACGAGTCCAGTGAACCGCTCGACGTCGCGTCGAGCCGATCTTTGGGTGGGATACATAATCATATTCGACATAAGGGAAAGCTGTGCAATAAAGGAATACTATGAATTACTCTGGTATCCGGATACTTACAATTTCGCCAGGGGCTTGGCCCTGAGCGGCCACTCCTCTCCTCCGTCGTCGACGTCGGTGGAGTTGTCCGGGGGAAGGGATCTCCCCTTCTTGGACCCTTCGGCCTCCCCAGTAAGGGCGGCCTTCCTTTTCTTCTCTCCTCCCGCTGGGGGGGGGAGAGGTATCTTCTTCCTCCTCGTCGTCTTCACGGGAGGAATGAGCCTTGGAGTCGCCGGATGATGAACCCGACACCTCCTGGCGCCGGGCACTCTTTCGAGTCCCCGTGGCCTTCTTTGTGGCCTTCTTCTTCGGCACCACATGGGGTGCCGGAACCAGCAGCTTCACCAAGCGGGCATCGGCTGGGTCTTCGGGCAAAGGAGCCAGACAGTCGATCTATCCGGACTTCGCCTGCCAAACCTGTCAAAGGTAAGGGAGCTTAGATCTCGCATAGAGTTAAACTATGAAAAACTAATACCCTGTAAAAGGTACAAACAACTTACCGCGCTAGCCTGACGCTGCACACTGAATCCGTGATCCTCGGTAGCGGACGCGGGAGCCTCGGCGCCCTTGAAAAGCACCTTCCAGGCATCTTCGTATGTCGTGTCGAAGAGCCTGCTCAGAGTTCGGTGCTGCGCCGGGTTGAACTCCCACAGATTGAAGGCCCGTTGTTAACACGGGAGGATCCGGCGGATGAGCATAACCTGGACTATGTTGACAAGCTTGAGTTGCTTGTCCACCAGGGTTTGGATGCATGTTTGCAGTCCAGTCACCTCTCCTTTGCTGCCCCATGACAGGCCCGTCTCTTTCTAGGACGTGAGCCGCGTTGGGGGTCCGGACCGGAACTCGGGGGCTGCGACCCACTCAGGGTCGCGCGGCTCGGTGATGTAAAACCACCCGATTGCCACCCCTTCAGGGTCTCCACATAGGAGCCCTCGAGCCATAGGACGTTGGGCATCTTGCCCACCATGGCGCCTCCGCACTCCGCCTGGTTGCCGCGCACCACCTTCGGCTTGACGTTGAAAGTCTTGAGCCATAGGCCGAAATGGGGGCGGATGTAGAGGAAAGCCTCGCACACGATGATAAACGCCGAGATGTTGAGGATGAAGCTCGGGGCCAGATCATGGAAATCCAGGCCGTAGTAGAACATGAGTCCCCGGACGAATGGGTGGATAGGAAAGCCCAGTTCGCGGAGGTAGTGGGGAAGGAATACTACCCTCTCATGGGGCCTTGGGGTGGGGAGGAGCTGCCCCTCTTCTGGAAGCCGGTGCGCGATGTCGTTAGACAAGTATCCGGCCTTCCTCAGTTTTTTGATGTGTCCCTCCGTGACGGAGGAGACCATCCACTTGCCTCCCGCTCCGGACATGGCTGGAGATGGTTGAGGTGGGGAGTGCGGACTTAGGCACTGGAGCTCGAGTGCGCGAAAATGGATAGGCAAAGGAGGAAGAAGGCGTAGGTGAAAAGGTGGATCCTTATCCCCTTATATGGGTGGACGCAACTACGTGTACCCACCAGCCTGGTAAAACTCGCTTATCTCCAAGCGCCGTAATCAATGGCGCGGTTGGGTTACCCACGCCCGTATTGATGAGAATACCAGAATAAGGGGACACGATCTCTGCTTTAACAAAACGTGCCAAGGAAACCGCCTCACATGACGCACTGAGGTGGGATAATAAAACGATTCGGATAAAGGCTTGGCTGTGGTGTGTCACACTATGGAATACGTCAGCAGATTAGATTTGTGTAAATATTATTCTCTCTATGGCAATATGTGGAAACTTATTTTGCAGAGCCGGACACTATCTTTGTGTCCAAAATCTTCTATGAAGTACTTCGAGGAGGAACCCGCCTTGCAATGCCGAAGACAATCTGCGCGCCGGACTCGTCGACATTGAAGCCTGGTTCAGGGGCTACTGAGGGAGTCCTGGATTAGGGGGTGTCCGGATGGCCAGACTATACCTTCAGCCGGACTCCTGGACTATGAAGATACAAGATTGAAGACTTCGTCCCGTGTCCGGAAGGGACTTTCCTTGGTGTGGAAGGCAAGCTTGGCGATACGGATATGTAGATCTCCTACCATTGTAACCGACTTTGTGTAACCCTAACCCTCTCTGGTGTCTATATAAACTGGATGGTTTTAGTCCGTAGGACAACATTCAGAACAACAATCATACCATAGGCTAGCTTCTAGGGTTTAGCCTCTCCGATCTAGTGGTAGATCTAATCTTGTACTACCCATATCATCAATATTAATCAAGCATGACGTAGGGTTTTACCTCCATCAAGAGGGCCCGAACCTGGGTAAAACTTCATGTCCCTTGACTCCTGTTACCATCCGGCCTAGACGCACAGTTCGGGACCCCCTACCCGAGATCCGCCGGTTTTGACACCGACAATGGCCCCTCCGGGATCCTCCTCCATGCCCTCCGGTGATGATGGCCCCCTCCGGTAGGGTGCCATAGAGGGCCTAGATTGGTTTTCGGTGGCTATGGAGGCTTCTGGCAGTGGAACTTCCGATCTAGATTAATTTTCCGAGGTTTCTGTATTTATAGGAATTTTTGGCGTCGGTCTCACGTCAAGGAGGTGCCCGAGGCATCCACGAGGCAGGCCCACGCGCCTGGGGGGGGGGGCGCCCCTCACCCTCGTGGACACCCCGAGACTCTCCTGGCCCAACTCTTTTACTCCGAGGTCTTCTTTTGGTCCATAAAAAATCGTCAAAAATTGGCACATCAATTGGACTCCGTTTGATATTCATTTTCTGTAAAACTCAAAAACAAGGAAAAAACATAAACTGGCACTAGGCTCTAGGTTAATAGGTTAGTCCCAAAAACCATATAAAATAGCATATAAATGCATATAAAACATCAAAGGTTGATAATATAATAGCATGAATACTTCATAAATTATAGATACGTTGGAGACGTATCAGCATCCCCAAGCTTAATTCCTGCTTGTCCTTGAGTAGGTAAATGATAAAAGAAATAATTTATGAAGTTTGAATGCTAGCAAGTGCATAAGTTCCATCAATGATAGTTCCAATCACTTTTTCTAGCATCATTATATATCATAACAATAGCTCATCTTCATAAAACTTTTCATGATCAAGTAACAAGCTATTCACATGTTAAAGTATAGATCATAAACTTCCTTGAAATTAATAAACTATATTCTCAGTCATCAAACAATTTCAATTCATCTTATTTTCAGGAAGGGTCTATGTCAGAGCTTTGATTTAGCAAACTCCACATACTCAACTATCATTTAATCTTCCACAATTGCTAACACTCACGTGATATTTAATGGTTCAAAGTTTTAATCGGACACAGAGAAAGATATGGGCTTATAGATTCGCCTCCCAACCTTTTACCTCAAGGGTAATGTCAACAATAATAGTTCATGATAACTTACATCCAATTG